>NC_089148.1:19521830-19786830 GCF_009819655.1 Sylvia atricapilla | reverse complement strand
ACCTACGGCAAGTTTAATTAAAGTCAATGAAGCAGTTTAAAGTGAAGAAGAAATCAGCATTAGAAAAAGTGTTGATTGTTTTCTAATTATGCAGTGGACTTTCTCTGTAATGGATTCTTGCCTCTTTAACTCTAGATAAAGCCTGATATCCAGTGTAGACAGGAGACCTGGGAAACTCCTTACTAAAATTTCCTTACCTAGTTTCTTATCTAGTTATCTTAGCATCCTTTTGACATGACATGATCGATTTCATTGCTTTTTGTCAACTCTTGGCCTAGGTGGATATTATCTTCTGAAGGTGGTTACAACAGAATAGTGTACCATGCAGGAAAGTGTGCATGTAGAGTTTGAAAATATCTCAATTTATTGATATTTATTGTTTATTAATCCTTTATTCAGAAAGTCAACCTGTATGATACAGTTTAAGTGTCCAGATTCAGCCTAAATTGAGAAATTCCAGTGAATATGGAGAATAATAGCAATTTTGAATGCTGCCTTGAACCTACACATGGTCTCAGTAGGATTTGGTTTTGATGTGGCTGGACAGCTTGCCTACAATACAAGTGGCACCCCTCTTACCTTCAGGGGGTAAGGATCTGCCAGTTGAATATTCCCTCCAGTTTCCCAGAGGAGCTGTGGATGCCCCCTCCCTGGAAGTGTTCAAGGCCAGGTTGGATGAGTCTCTGAGCAACCTGGGCCAGTGAAAATGTCCCTGCCTGTGGCAGGAGGTTGGAACTACATGTTCTTTAAGATCTCTTCCAGCCCAAACTATTCAATGATTCTATGATTCCTTCCCAACATTTACTGACTTGATCCAATCAATGGGCAGTCTGCTTTCCTGACAGCTGATCATCAGCAAGAGTGGCTTGCTCTAGTAGACACATGTGTCTCTTCAGGAATGGTGGGTTGTAGTTCATCCTGAGGTACAGATGAAGCTCAGAAGGGATGATTAAAGGGCTGATTGACTGTCTTAAGGTAACAGTCCAACATCCCAGGACAACGTAGAATCATACAATCAATCAGATTGGTCTTTAAGGTCTTTAAGTCCAACCATAAAGCTCATCCTGCCAAGTCCCCCACTGAACCATGTCCCTCAGCACCACGTCTGCACATCTGATGCTGACCAAATACCCCAGCTGCATTCTTCTTCAAGGAGTCCTCCTGTTTCTGTAAGGCTGTGTCTGCTGACCTTTGCAAGGTGTCTGCAAGGCAAAGCTACATGTAAAAAACTCAGCCTCCAGCTGGTGCATCTTTGACCTGGGTGTGGCAGTGAACACATTGTGCAGCTCATCAGTCTACATAAAGTAAAGGGCATCAGTATTTGAATTATCCAGCCCCTTTAGTCTCTGTTCATGCAAAACGTTAGAAAGAACCCCAAACATTCCTACACAGAAGAATTTAAACACAGGCTGGTATTTATCCCACAGATTTGCAAAACACCCATGGACTAGAGAGGAACTTACTCTGTGGTATGCCAGTATTCTTCTTGGTAAGTCCGTAACACAAGATATAGAATAACAGAAAAATTTGGGTCAGAAAAGACCCTTAACATCATTGATTTCAACAGTAAAGCCAACATTGCCAAGTCCCCAGCTAAACCATGTCTCTAAGTAACACATTTACACATCCTTTAAATACCTACTGGGATGGCCACTCAATGCTTCCCTGGACAGACTGATGGTTGACAAGGGTTGGATTAAAGAATTTTTTCCTGATACCTTATCCTCTCTTCTGTTAGATGCAGCATTTCACGCTTTGGCCTTTCTGACACATCTGAGTTCATTTCATCCAACCTACCAGAGGAACTTGTAGCCAGGTCATCTAAAATTTTGCCACGAGTTTTTGTATTTTCAAATCCATCTACATATCCAGAAATATTCCTATTGTGTTGTTACAAAAAAGCATGTGCTACCAGCTGTGCTCTAAAAGAAAAACCAGTATTAATAGCCTGTTATAAGTCCCCTTTGTTCAGGACTATACATTAAATAAAGAATGCATGATAACTTTAAATATATTTACTCCTTTATTTTGAGACAATTTATTCAGTCTACAAAATACTTCCGTCAACATTTTGGCTTGACTGTCCAGAGGCCTCCTTAAATTGAACAGGTACATTATTTTCTGCACTTAGGAAATTCTGAATTGTCCAGTTACTCTTCATCACCATTTTGGTGGGCATATTTCTGGTCTTGATGAAGAAAGAGTGTGCTTGGAAAGATGCAGAAGTCTGAGCATGAGCTTTGAGCAGGTTTCTTGCTAAAGTTCAGTAGAAAAGTATAGCATTTACAGAGGAATTGAAATGCTTCTTAGCAACGCAGTATTCCTATGAGAAACTCACTAAATGATCACAGAATCAAAGACTACAAATGAAATCTTTTGCATCTCTCTAGAGAAGCAATTCAAACATTTCATATTTATTTTGCAAACAATCAACTTAATAATCTGGTTATTTTTGTAGAAGTGGTAACTTGTTTGTAACTTCGTATTAAAAGACACAAGTCAATTATATTGCAAGATCAAGCACTCAGAGTTTCAACGATGGCCCTAGAATCCTAAGTGAGCTTCTCTCAGCTATGTGTTAGGGCAGCATCTGTATCTAAAAATTATTAATTAGTGTTGACTCATTTTGTGCAAGAGAGGGATGATTTGCAGGGAACAAGGAAGGTCTTGAATATTTCTTTTTAACTTCATTGCCTTGTCTATAGTCTTAGGCCTTATTTATTGTCCACTGTGCTAGCTAATGCAATCCAAACCTGCACTGCTTATGAAATTACTGATTTCTTTTTACTATTTTCAATGGCGTTCTTCATTATAGAATTAGATGAATATTTCCCCAACAAGTTTTTCTGTGTTGGGAAGAAAGAATATTATCCCCATTTTATAGCAGGGAAAGTGTAAATTTGCTGAACAATGATAAGAAGTCAGCATGACTAAAACTCTGTTTTAAATTTATGTTCTCTCAGTGACATTGCATGTCCTTTTGTCCCTGTATTATGTGTGAGGGTAAATAGGAATTTTGACTTCTTGTTTTTCTGTCATTCATTCTGTGGTCTCTGTCTATTACACCATTCTTTATTTGGGCAGTCTAGGTCTCTTTCATCTTCGCACATTGGGATTTTCCTTTAGGCTCCCATCATTTTCATTGCTCACATGTAGACATTTCTACTCTAGAGAGAATAAGATCAAAATTCTCTTTGATTGTCAACTCTTTGTCTCTCTTTCTCTCATTATTTTAATCTGGAAGATGTCTGTTTAAAGTAGAATAGATTCCACGAAATTACTACAATGGGGACAGTATCACTGCTGGCTTACTTGATGCTAGGGCTGAATGCTCCCTTTCCGAGGCAATGAATGTGCATGCCATCAGCCAGCTCTGACAGAGGATGCTGGTTAGCGTTATTTTTTTTGCTAGTGGTTTTATGAAACAAAATTCTGACTCTTGAGAATTAGACTAAGCTAAATGAGCTTAGTTTGGACATACCACTGCAGGGGCTGGAATAGTCCTTTGCAGTGATTGGAGCTTGATTTAAAAAGCAGCATACAGAATGCATATTCCATATCTAAACCACTCAGTAACTTGTATTTATTATTCAGACTGGCATTCACTTACGTGAAAACTATGTCTTTAAATTGGAAACAATCTGAAGTAATTAATACAAATATTTCCATTCAAGCAACAAGCTGTTATAAAAGTAACACAAGATGTAAATTTGGAGAGCTATTGGTGAGGTGGATCAGTGTACTCTTGAAGCCTGGGCCAAGGATGCTGTTTATGGCAGTTGGAAAATCGTATTCGCAACTGTAAAACTTAAAGGCAGGGCATTACCAGGTATTACCATTCCAGGTTCTCCAGAGGAGGCCAAGTCCTTGAGGAACTGTAGAATTTCAATTATGTACCTTGCTGCAATTTCTCTTTGGTTGCTTGCAGTGACTATTCTTCTTTTCCAAACTGGTACAAAAGTGGGCAGTGAATCATGTTTTGGTGCCATGTCACTATGGATCACTGTGATCGCACAGCAGCTAATGGTGCGTGTTCCAAACCAGCCCAGCTACTAAACAAGAGAGGCAGTAAAAAAGGAGAAACTCCTGCTGATAGCAGGAACTTCTGTTTTATCTGAGAATAATTTACTGAGAAGGTAATTGGTGAATTCCCAATGGGAAAAAACTTGATTCTGTCTGAGCATAGGTTACCAAATGTACCATCATGAAGTAATTGATTTTGTGATATATCAGATAGGGACATAGTTGAGACTATTGAACTTTTCACTTAGAGCCTCAGGCTGAACTTGAACCAAGCTTCCAAAGGTGAAGAACCAGTGCTTGACATGTTCAGGGTTTTGCACTTTTAATAGCCTCTTTAACTTTCATTTTTCGCTTTTACCAAGATCTAGATTTGCACAGTCTCATTAAGATGGTTGAGTTGTCATTGGAGATAATCACCAAAGGAATGTGTTATAAAAGGAGAAAAAAGTATGTCTAGAAAGTCTGAATAATTTTTTTATGCTGTTGTTTTAGTGAAGAGGCTTTGGATGCTGATAGAAAAGTTACTATAGCTATAGGGCACATTTAATTGCATTTTAGAAATTTCTTTTAATCCAGTAATAACAAAAAATTAAATCAGTGCTGACATTTTTTTGTTGCCAGAAGAAGGTAGTAAAAGGGTAAAGAAATAATTGTTAGTTCTGAGAATATAATTAGCAACTTTAATGCTTTAATCTAAAAAATGCATATTTTGAGCCTGGGTGAATGATTAAAGAAAAGATATTGAAAGCCTTTGAAATTTCTAACTGTTTGTTTTTAATTGTAAATTATGATCACTATAATTAGCTCATTTAGTACATTTATAATGTAAACAAATATGAATATACAGGAGTTCAGTGATCTGTTTCAGGGCAAATAAGAGCAACATTGTGACCCTGGGCTCTATTTATTAAGCCTTTCTTGTAGTGTTTGGCACTGTTTCATTCTTTCATACCGTTTCCCCCTGCTTTTTTCCAGAAGATAAAAGAAAGCCGTACATAATATTTGCAGGTCTCTGCTGAGGTCTTAATGCATCTGGAACTACACTGAAGAAAACACAGATAGAAATCTGGTCGTCTTTGGGCTCCATTTAACTCTGAAGCTTTCTTAAAGCTAGAGTTTTTATCATGTTAGAAAGTAAATACTGCTTGTTTTCTTAAACACTAGGCTGTAAGTACTGAACAATTAGGTGAACTGAAAGTAATGTTATTTTTCAGGTAGACTTACTATTTCCATACCTAGCTATCTGCAGAAAAGCACTTTGTCTGATACTGCCTGTTCTGTTTCCTGGTGATGCACTTAGTGTAGCATCCTGGGACCAGGTTTCAGGAATCTGCTCCTTTCCTGACACATGTGCTCCCCTCCACATCACAGTAACACCAACAGGAGCTGCCTGCCCAAGACTCCCTGAATGCTAATGGAAACACTTAATGAGTAACAGGATGTTATTCTCACACCAAGTTCAAAGATTAAAATTTGGGATTTAGTCTCACCATTATTTTTGTAAAAAGACATCTTTTGTTACATTTCCAGAGCTCAGTTATCATGCTGTGACACCCTGCATCCAGTTCTGATAAGTCATGGAAAGTCATGATTAGTTAAGCTCTTTATGAATAGAGAAGGTTTCCCTGAAGGTTGAAACTGGCCTCTAACTTGAGATTTTAAATCATTGTTGAAGTGTTTTGACTAGGCTGCCTTTGTGTGCACTAAACAGTTTAAGGTTACTTTTTAATCCTGTGGTGGCTGTTTTATGATGTTCACTTGCTGCAATTGAATGCTGTTCTGTTCATCACTGCCAGCTGTCTCCTTGGGATCCTCTAGTAACTAAGTTGTTTTATCTCAGAGGAACAAATTGTCAATAACAAGCAAATAATAACTTTTCTGCTGAATTTTCAAGATTAAAAAACACCCCCTTCTTCTGTCACATCTCCCTTATAATGTCTTGCAAGGGTTAGTCGCTCTGTTCTTGCACTGTGAGCCTTCAGGAGTTAAATGTTTATAGCGTGACACAAAGGTAGAAGAAGTACATATTGCAAGAGTGTATTCACCATATTCTGTGGATATTTTTTAGCTGAAGGAAGTAAGCCCTGGTTATTACAGCTGTCACAGTGACATCTGATCCTTCAGTATCAGTGACTTCCTCACCCACCATATGACCCCGATCACTGCCGTGATTCTCAGTCTGCTATTAAAGTGGGAAAGGTCTTGGCCCTCCAGGTGCTGTTTCAAGTCTGAAATAGCAACTTGTCTGTCACACTCTCTCTGCCTAACTTATTGCTTAAGGACCAAGCAAAAATGTTTAATGTAGAAAGGGTCTCATGCTGGAACAAAGTAAAGAAATGTGTCTTATGTCTGTTTCAGGGCTGTACTAGGGCACTGAGAGTGCATCAGTTCTTAAAAATCAGCAAATGTTAAAGCAAATTTGAGGCTTAATCTCAACAATTATATTTTGCACTTCCTTTCTTCTTTTGGAAAACACATTGCTTGAGAGTCATGAGAGGTACCTTTAAATTTCACACAAGATTGGGGGTGTATAATAGCTTGATAATTTCCTTGAGTCAAAATTGAAAACTTAAAAAATATTGTTATACAAAAATTCGTATCCAAAGCAGATCTTAACTGAATTTGAGCTAACAAGCAAATGAGCTAACAAGCAAAAATGTTGCATGAAACTATATTTAAAACCCTAAAGCTCTAAAGCAAACTCCAGAACTGTGTAGCTGAAATGAATAGGGCTTCCCATGATGTGCGTTTTTCCCTCCGTAGTAAGTACCTTGTTTGTGGTATTAATGTAAAACTTGCTTAACTTAGGCCACATGAAAGACTTAGACAGGATACTTTTCTATGCAAATATAGGGCTTATCAGGCTTGCCTAATTTTTAAGAATGAGGCATTGGAAAAGATTCTGTACTCAAGATAACAGAGCTGGCCTACATGGCTATTGCTCTGTACATTGTGCAAGTTTGACAGAGCAGTTGTCACAGGTTTCCGGCCCTGAATGCTTATCTTTTTAAGCCCTGTAGTGTTAAATTTGTGCACACAGGTATGTGGGGCTTGACAACCAAGAACCAGTGTTTGTATATTGAAATTCAGCTGCATCTGGACTGAACCAGAAATTAAGTAGATGTAATGCCAGAGTAATAAAGAGGTTGGATAACCAGCTTCTATAAGTTTTGGAGTGGTTTTAAGTTCTTAAATATAGTATTACAAAACAATTTTTTTTGGCTTTGATGGATGTGCCTGTGAGCATCTGACCTACAATTCCTCCTCTAATGCGGAGGGAGGGGCACTTCTGGGCAAAGTGCTTCTGGTCACCTTTGTCAAGGTAGTGCCGAGTTTCTTACAGTGACCCCCATGGTCAGGAAATCTTAACAAGCACAGCTGCAGCATGTTACATTGAAAAATGTTTTTCTTTGAAATAGAACTATACACATTTTAATACCCTTTGCAATATATTCTGGATTGCAGTTGCAAATACCATTTTTTATAGCATGAAAAGTCTTCTCTTCATGTTTTGTCAGAAGCATATGTCTGTGTGTAATGACATACATATCTAATATGTATATATGCTTGCATAGTGTATGTATATATATATCAAGTGACTTCATAGCTCATGTTAAGATAACACCATCCTTTAAAAATAAAACCTTACAAAATTTTATATAGTTGTAAACGAAAGTTATGAAGTTATATGTGAAGTTAAAAGGTTATAAATGCAGTTCTGCTTATCTTAGTGGAAAACCAGATCAGAAATTGTCAGCAGAGTACTTTTAGAAGAGTTCTGTCATGACTCTGAAGATGGAAACCAAGATAGACAAGGATTTAGAGCTGATGCAAAAAGAGAAGAAATGTAAAAAGGGGGAAAATGAAGGTGTTTCTGCTCTGAGCATATGTTAGACATTAACTCATAGCAGGCAGGGCTTTGCTCTCTGTTAAAGGAAATCCAGAATTCTGTCAAATAAGGGACACAGAACAAGCCAACTGGATTGGACAAAATCTTGTTGCCCTTCTGTGGAGTATCCCGAACGGCTGAATGTTCTGTATGTGTCCTTGATCCATTTGGTGTCTGGATCTGTGCTGCTCTTTAAAACAGTATTTACTGTAAACAGAAATGTCACACAACTGGAACATTTTGGGGAAAGAGATGGGATTATGTGGTTCCACCAATCCTCCTGTTTTCACTTTATTTTCCTCTAAAAGTTAAAAAAAGTTGTTAAAAATTGTCGGTCATTTGTCAGTGGACAGATGAAATGCTTTGAGTGTTGGGCTGTCCAGAGTATAGTTCTGCGTTTGTTTATTTCAGGCATGTGCAAAGCCTTGGTCTTCACTATGCTCATAAGTCTTCCACAGTGATTATGACTAGGGTCTTTAAATGATATTGCAATTACCATTATTCATAGTAATGGCATACTAGTAATAATTACTAATAATCTTGATAATCCCCTAAGGAAAAATACTATAGGTGGAAAGCCACGGATGGAGTCAAAGAACACTTGTTTTTTGTGTCCCTCCTGTAATAAAGTAATTAATTCCCAGCTTTTTTTGAGGATGATGAAGAGATTGCTGAAGAGACTTCACTCATAACAACACTCTCTGCCCTCCTGCCTCAAAAACTAAGACTGGAAGAATGAGCGGGTCTCTGTTCTGACTCCTGTGAAAAGTTCAAGCAGCAAATATAGCTTATTTCCATCCAACCTTCTGTCTCTCCTTCTCTATTCCTTCATCCTAATTTTCATGGTCTTCTGTGTTTTCATAAGGCTGTAGTGTGTGGTAGACAAGAAGTATAGTATTTATAGCTTGGTAGACAACATCTTCCCAGAAAATTTTCATTAAACCTCCTTCTCACAGGATATGTTGCCAAATATGCATTGCTTTTATATCCTTAAAATCACTTTTTAAAAATGTGCACAAAGATCTGGGTATGTTTATCTATGGCTTTAAAAGAGCAACAATCAAAAGGAACTGTGTACCATGATTATTTAGTTTTCAGACTCAATAAAAAATTTCTTATTCACTTGTACAAGTGCATCTCTTTCCAGTGATTTGTCCCATATACAGAAGGTACCTGCAGCTCTTGGCATCATGGAGGGCAAAGGGGCAAATATTTCTCATAGGCAGGTAAAATAACGTAATCATTGACGGTGTGCTCAGATTTTTTCAATAAATGTTTTTCGTCACTACAGAGCTTTATACAACAGCAGTAAAGGCAAGAAAGGAAATTAGAAACACAGCTGAGACTGCATCTCATAGTTAATAATGGCCTAAAATTCTTACTGTTTATTAAAACTAACACCCCTTGTCAAGGTGTTGATCAAAAAATCTCTGCAGTCTCTTTTCTTTGATCTTTTCATTTTAGAAGCCAGAGATATTTGTTGCCATTTCTTTATTTAGTTTTATGTCTGAAACATTAAAACTCAAAACTGCTTTCCAATAATGTATGGTAAGGAGTAAGCCTGAATTCATTGAACCAGCAAACTGATCACTAAACAAATTTGTCCACTCACAAAGAAAGGAGAATTCTGTAACACAAACATAAATGGTTGAAGATGGTATTAGAAAGAATGCTTTTAAAAAACATGTCATCTCTGTGAGCCTCATGCATCTGCTGCTGTCCAGTCTTAGTATGGGCATAACCTATTCTAATATCCACATTTACCTTTTGTTTCACCAGCTCCCTGGCTCCTGCACATGCAAAACATTTGAATTTCCTGTTGGCTCAGAGGTGAGATTTATAACATTTATTAAAGCTGCTTTTCACTGTGAGTTTACTGGGCAGAAAGCCTAAGAGGGCCCTTTTTTTTAAGGGGGTTTAATTGCTTGAATTTACCAGAGGGGTGAACATTATGCTTTCTTTGCAGCACCACTATCCACTAAGATTGCCAGGTGTTGAATTTCCCTAGAGGTTCCCTATTTATTGAAGGAATTCATGAAATATCCATCTATCCAGAGCCAGAGCTCCTACTATCCCTTTCTCATTCATCGTCTCGATTTTGTTTCTTTCATGGCTGCTTTTGAATTTCTTGATTGATCCTGTTCATTTCTGTCTGTTCCTGTCTGTAAGTGTCCTCCCTCCTCTCTGCTTGAACACCTTGGACATTAAAAATGGGCCAGACTATCCTGGAACTGAATGTGCCTGAAAGCCTTTATCTAGGATGTGGCTGCTGGTGCAGAGTCCGTGCTGGGAGCACACTGGTGCTCTTAGCAGGGTGGCAAGGGACGTGGACAGAGGACACGAAAGGCAGGACAGGTAGAGGGAAGGCTGAATAGCAAAGAGGTATTTTTCAATGTTTAAAGTAAAAGCCCAGAAATAGCCCTTTAAAATCCGTGAATGGACTTCTCAACAGATGGCAGCCCTACTGTCAAGCAAGCCCAAGGCAGGCAGACCATAACTGTTAAGGGAATTTACTAATTTACTGATGGAGCAGCCGCTGCAGTTGAAGAATAAATTGGAATATTTTGGTGCATTTCCTTTCAAAAGTCATCCACTTTTAAGTCTATGTATTAAAATTGAATAGTCTTAAATGGGAGTCTCCTTTGCTAAACAAAAGATATGCAAATTACATTTCAAGATTTATATTATGATAAAAACTGAAACACAAAAGAGACATTATCTTGCAAAAATGTAAAAGTACATTGCTCCATGAGTCTATAATGATATAATGTGATGTTGATGTAGTTTAAAATGTCAGAAGGGAGACAATGACCTTAAAAGTTTAAGGCAGACACATTAATATTGATTGATTTTTAAGAGATTAAACAGCAAGAATATATCTATACATAGACTGGATATTGGATTGTTTGAAAATTTGAGATGAGATACAGAACATTATGGTCTTGTAATCCTTTAGACTTAATAGCAAGAACATGCATTATATGCAGCCATTGTACTACAGGAAACTGGATGATGATTTGCCCTCAATTTATCAGACTATTTCTTATAAAAACCAGTGGTGTTTGACAAAGCTAAATGATCATTTATGGCTTAAGCACAAATGCTGGTCCGTCAGATGTCAAGAAAGTCTTAATGTTGATTTGTTGGTTTGTTTGTTTTTAATCCCCTTCCGTATCTGTGTAGGTCTGTATGGTATATTACAATTATTTTATATACACACACATACACACATTCCTAAAATATATTGAGCACTTTACTCAAAACCCCAACACCTCCTGGCCTTGAACCAAACAATGTGACTGTACATCAAACATCATGTCTTTTCTTTTTCCCCTATTTTTTGTCAAACTGGAAGAAAGTCGTCAGTAACACTTCTTGTTTAATTAAGTTTAGGCTCATACTTATATCCGTGGTTAGGCCAGCAAAGTTGTAAGGAAATGTGCTTCTCATTGATGAGGTAGGTGTTAAATATTGTGATATTTATTATTCCCTTGGGGCAGTTTGTTTTATCATCTCAGGTCGGTGGAAAGTTCGTCTCACTCACAGATAAGCTGTATTCTTAATGAGACTTCCACTGGCCAGAGAAATTAGGATGTTGGTCATGGCTGGCCCTTTAGGCTTTTAGGAACCAGACCAGACCTTGGACTTGGAATTCAACTAGCAAGAGAGAACAAGTTAACCAGTAGGAGATGGACCATCTTGCTGAGAGGAGATCCTGAAGCATTCTACAAGCTGGAGATTTTCATTCAGAATCAGACCTCACAAAACATGAGGCAGATAAACATAAAGTCTAGACAACATTTATAAAAAGATTTTTTTTTTAAATATCACTTTCCAACAAATCATTAGTATTTTTTTTCTGCACATACAAAGTGACAGAAAATCAATATCTGAAGGAAAGAGAACAGGTGGGAACCTGGAGTTAAGCACAGACATTTTGCATAATGGAGAATTCTTGTTTTCCAAGAAGCAAAGACAGGAAAAATATTGTGTGGCCACTTTGCCTCCAGATTTGATTTGTTTTTAATAGAAAAAGGTGGATTCTTTTGGGGAGAACTATCAAACAACAAAGTGCCTGGATGTCATAGCTACATCCTGTAAATATGTCCTTAGTTTCACCAATTGTAAAACCTGTTTTGACCTTGTAGTATAGAAAAATAGCCCAAATGGCCTGTTTAATAGACCAGAGAAAGCACAGTGTCCCCAAAGGGCCTGGCATAAGTGAGCACCCAGAATCCCAGAAAGCCAAGAAATTTGAAGGCAGTCAGACTTGATTTAATTATTTTTTACTACAAGTCTCATTTCAGAGAATGATTAACGGGAGAAGAGACATAAATGGCAAAGTCTTGATCAAAGAAGCTGCTGTCAGGGTACTATCTAGATAAATTAGGAAAAGAATGCTCAGGTTTCTGTGAAAGAAGACTAATGACATCAAGTCAAGATGAAATAGAAAGGAGCAGCATTGCAGGCTGGAAATCATAAAAGACTAGCCTGCCCTGACAAGAAGCCCTGAGAAATTTCCCGAACTGGAAAGTAATTGGAATTGGAAAGGAATTACTTTCTGTAAGTGCCAGGTCTTGAAGTTACACAGGACTGAAGATGACCCAGGCACCAAACTTGCATTTTGGAACTGTCAAGACAAGTGAAGGAATCTTCTGGAAGCATCTGAAACAGCAGCTGTTAGTATCAGCTCTGCACACTGCAGGTGTTCTGCATCTCATGTGCTCTCTCTACTGAACTATGATCAGTCCCTTCCCTTAAAAGCTCAAACAGTCCCACCTGGAGGCAAGCAGACAGTGGATGGAAGGAGACTGTGAAACCAACAGCCAGTAAACATTTGTGTAATTTGGAGAACTTGTTTACAGGAAAGGCAGTCTCCTGGAGAGAGCAGTGGCCCGAGCTGAAACCAAGAGAAAGCTTTACAAGTGATCTGAATGTACTTGTGTCAAGAGAGGCATCTTAGAAGGTAGGATTTGTCTTTTGGTATACTGTAAAGGATTTCAAAAAAGTAAATTATAAAAAAACCTCCAAACCTCTTTCAGGGGTCAGAGGTGTACTCATGGAAATCTAGTGTTTAAATAAAAATAAGATGACCCATTTCTCAGAAAAGATTGAATTGAAACACTATCTCTTAGTATTCCTGTTTACAGGAGCAGATCTTCCATTAGAAGTCTCTTTGCCTCAGATTTAGATTATAATATAGAGTAGCATTTCTGCAGACAAGCACTTAGTGTGATCAGTACTAAAACTGCGTGAGATTAGCTAATGTACTTTTCTGTGATGTGCAAAGTGAATGCCAGGATGCACCATTGTACCTGACTGCAGCAGCATGAAGTTACGCTTCAACAGCATTCCATCGAAACGTGGGATTTTGAAGGCAGGGAAGCAGTCTCTGGGGTGTTGCCCGTCAGCAAGAAAAGGTTTTTAAAAGTAAGAAATAAAGGAAGAGTCTGAACTGATGTTTAGAACAAATAAATGGGAGCAGCAAAACTTTCAGTGGTAGTATTACATGCCATCATAGAACAATAGCTAAATGAAGCATGTATTTAAAATTTGGCGAGAGGCTTTTGTACATTTTAGTTCTGTTTGGCTCAGCGGGTGTGCTGCACTTTAGACTTCAGTCTCCAGGGCTGTCAATCCAACAACTTTCACGAGCACTATATTCACTTAAAAGCTGAAAGAGAAAAATAGAAGGAGATGATGCTAATAGCACTTAGCACTTATATAGCTTTCCTTCCTGAAAGTACAGTGCAAACATGAGGTAATTAACGCGTACTTTGTCTTGGAGATGCAAATGTATCTCTAAACAACCTTTAAGCAAAGAGAATACAGACACATAAAATCAACCCGATGCCCAGTCACACGTTTCCAAGCGTAAATATTGCCAAGTGCTATGTATGGTATAATTTCTCCCTGTAGCTGATCAGTAAGTCCAGCTTGTGGAAACCAACACGGTATATTTCTGCATATATATGCCGGGCAGTGCATACATATGTAATGATTTCAGATCTTATTTGATGAAGTGCCTGATACAGGTAAACACCAGCCGGTTATAAAAGGGGGTGTGTTGTCTGAGTAGTCAAAATACGGGTTTAGGTTGCACAGATGCACCAGGTATTCAAACTGCCAGGAGCCTCTGGGGCAGTCCTGCTGTGCCTGCTCCAGTATCAACCCACGTGGTGTTAGCTACTCTGAATATGCTCCACAAAGTTTCTAAATAATCCACTTATTTAGAAACTTCAGAGTCTTAAAAGGAAAAAACCAGGAAAGAGACGTTCAGCTGGCACTGAGAGAAGTGAAATCCTTTTGAGGAGAAAAGGAGACAGCTAAAACTACCAGTCTCAGATGTAGTTTTTATCTAAATGAGCAAGAAAAATGTCTGCAGCTGTGGTGTGTTTTCAGTGTACTCTTTTCTGGTTAAAATGAAAGTTCAGTGGTGTTTGCAAAGCTGTAAATAGACTTACAAGTCAATTTGATAATTAAAGAGTTCTTTTGAGCCCTTGAGCTACTAACAAAGGCTATCAGCACAGATCAGCCAGGATGTGGAGCAAGTCTGGTCAGGATGTGAGCAAAACTGTTTCACTCTCCTCTTCATTCTTAGGCCATTATTACTTTAGGATGGCAAATCTGTCAAATTTGCAATTTCCTCCAGTAATAGAGTTTTGGCAGAAGCTGTTGCTGGTGCTGTACTGTACTCATGCACAGTTAGGTAACCAATGCATGCTTCATTTGAGAGAGGTACAGAAAGCTTCTCAAAGTTACTGCATTATAGTCTCTCTTTCAGTGCTGAGCTCAGCTGCTGAGAGCAGAGGAGGTGTGAAAAGGCTTGTTAATAAAAGTCTGTTTAGATTTCATTACTCTGAGTAGCCAGATCAAGACAATACACCTTGCCAACCCTCTGAGAATTTCAGTCCTCTCTGGAAAAACTTTCTTTCCAGCACTGAATATCCTTCCCAGTTGAATGTTTATGCAGTGCAAGCAGAAGTCTCTTCTGCCTCCTTTGATTAACAGAGAGAGTGGAGACTGCCTTCCACTTGTAGAAGATGGAGCAGGAAAGATGAAGGAAAGAGCCAGGGAGGTTTTGTTTCTACTCAGACACACCAAAGAAGCCTCCACCTCAGCCTTCCATTTTTTACCTTTCTCTTTCCCTCCTATTTTAGAAAGGGGAACTCCTTTGAGTTACAGGAGGAGCAAAGGTGACTGGTGTGGAGGATAGAGTAAGTGTGGCAGTTTGGCAGATTGGTGTTTCAAGAATGCCAAAAGCATTGGGGAAGGTACAACTGACTGATTGGTCCTTGAGATGGGCAATTACAGGTTGGTTATGTTCAGCTCAGAGCTGGGGTTTGGGGAAGACATGTCTTAGCAACTTCTGCATTGTGCCAAAAGCATTTTATTGGCTAGATCCAGAGAAGCCTCTGACTGGAAGAGAGGTGCAATGAACCACGAAGAGCTTTACCAAAATGTTAATTCCTTCCTTTTCACAATGGCTCTGGCCTCTGAGCAGTGAAATAAAAGTGGGCATTTCTGAATGAAAGCTGTAGCTATGGAAGTATCTTTGGCTACTTGACGAGCCCAGTGTTTTACCAGTCTGAGGATTTCAGTAATGTTTTTAGTTTACTATAAAAGAAAAATACCAACCTGTGGTAGAGTTGGCATGGGCAGGATTTTTCTCCCCTAGAAAATTAAACCTCCATTTTAATCACTGTGATTTTCTTTTGTTGTGGTCTTTTTAATGTTCTGAAATTTTTATTTAGATATTTATTAAAGTTTTTAAAGACTGAACTCTTGATGAAAGCAGATATACCCTCGTAAGTGCTACTGTGCCTTTCTCTTTCTGCATACACACTCAACTGAATACCCTGAATATGTGTGTGTGTGTGTATATATATATATATATATATATATATATATACACAGATTTCAAAACCCAACTAGTAATAAATGACAAGAAGTGGGTCCTGGAAAGCTGAGTCAGTCTCATTCACCATATATTCCACTGTGTTACACTTGCATTATAAATTCAAAATAGATTACGAAGGTTAGTAAAATCTTATTTCACTTTTTTTTTTTTTTGCCTGTCCACTTGTATTTTCTAAATAAGTATCAAATTTAAATGATTAATGACCTAACTTAATCGAAAGGAAAATTATTCCGAGAAGAACACATTTTAAAAAGCACATTTCCATACACGTATTTTACATTGTTACTGAGTGATAACCTAATGCAGTTAATTAGTACCTTTCTCCCTAGTATAACTTATTTGTCATCAGGAGTACGATTTAGCCCTTTTCATCTTGTCATGGCTTTTGGTGTTAAGTGCTTGCAGTACCTTGCCCCATCAGGAGATGCAGAAGGGTGATGTTTCATTTATCCCAGAACTGCAATTTTTTCTGTAGAGTTACTTAACAAAAACATTTTGTTATATGGAGTGTTTAGTGATGTAGTCATTGAAGTCAATATGACTTTCACAATTGATGTCAATGAGAAGAGGACTGTGTTGACTGTGACTGTGTCACCCCAGTAAAAGATGAACACTGTGCTCTTTTAAGTAATATATCACACCTATATTTTGAGGGCATCACTTGTAAAAATGCCCTGGAAAAGAAGGGAAGAATTGTGCCTGTTATTGCAAAACTTACCTTCTGAATTCTGTTTCTAGTTGCAAGAGAAAATATAAAATGTAAGGCATTTGCTTTATTAATATTTATTTAAACTGTCTTCTGATACATTGCCTTTCTGATGCTATGTGGTGTTCTCCTGCACTATTTCCCAGCATGATGGCTAATGTCCTGCTCTGAAAATTATCCATTAAAATTTTATCAATTTTGCGTTTTGGTGAGACAGTATGAGGAAATGCCATTGGAAAATTAGATTCCTCTTTGACATCGGGCGCCCAGTCAGCAATCCAATCCCATGTGTTTCTACTGAGACATTAGGATTTGATATAATTTTGGGCAGAAAACATTTTAAAATGAAACAATTGAATTTTCTGGATGGTCGTGGGGACTACTTAGCTTAAGAGAATACACTTCCAAATCAAAAGCCTTTCAATCATTCTAAATATTATTTGGATGATATTTGCTTTATGTGTAGTAGCAGTTTGAATTTGTATTGAATGTTTGACTGGCTCATGCTCGCATAGATGATGTATGAAATTATTATTTCATATTTTTCTAGTGTTTGCATTGCAACTGACATCTGGCTGACAGGAACCTGGAGAAATGGGATACAAAGTGAATGCTGCAGTTACCACGGTATCATATTTATCAAAAGGCTTAAGGTTGGTCTGTCTTTGTTTCCCATGTGAAACTAACTGCAATGAAAAAGAAATAGCACGTCTTTTTTTTATTTAACTGAGCTGCTTAGAAAATGAAGATAGATGAAGAAAAAATGTTAATCGTATTCTGTATTCTATTAATTTAATTAATTTATGTAGACAGTCGTGTACTGGCTGAAAGAGTTCTCAACTTGTATGGAGGGGTTGGTTTTGTTGCTATAATACCTTTTGATTTTGGCTGATGTTATATCTAACTCATACACACTATATCACAGAGATAGGAAGTCTGAGGCAAGCTACTATAGCAGACTGGCACGGTTCTTTTTAAAATTTGTGTTCAGCTGCAGAAATCTAAAGGTAGGTTAATTATAATTGTGTTGTATCTTCAAAATGTACCTGTCTGTTGAAATCCTGTCTTTAACCAAACTCTTACCCCACACTTTTTCATTAAGCTCATGATGTGTCACTTGTCTAATGGCAAATTTGAATTTGTAAATTCTTGACTAGAATACAGGTTTTAAAAAATATTTTACAGTTTGAAATGAGGTATGAAAACTTACAATTTAGAAATATGAGTCCAGCCTTTAAAACAAGGCATTTTGCTGATGCATGCAGTTTGTGAGGAAGCTCTGCTGATATGTTACAGGCTAAAACCAAAAGTGATACAGGGAAGTGTTCAGTTTCTGGCCACGCCCTGGATTCTACACTGGCTAGAAATGTCTCTTGGACATTCTTAGTCACTACCTTGCTGTCTTTCATGCTTGCTGGTTATAAAGACTGTGGGATCTGTGTGAAGAAAAAGGGGGAACTTGTAATGGTTGGGTTGTGTCCCAGCCACCCTGGGAAGGAAGGAGTCTGGGGGCTGTTCCATGTATGCATGTGTAGTTCAGAAGAGAAAAACAAGAAGAGATTGTACAGAGATAGTGAGGTGGGTAGAACGGTCTAGGAGGGGAAAAGTCTGCCTGACAGAGACAGAGGACGGCAGACCAAGTAATCAAAAAATAATTGCATCTCTACCGCTGTCAAGTGATTTTCTGATCTATGAAGTTAACAAGCTGAGAGCACTCAGCATCTTCCAGAACTTAGACCTTTGCTTTTAAACAAATAAAAGATCCAGCTGTGTGGTCCAATTCACAGGAAGCAAGAACAGTAGTTTTTCTTTAGGTCAGCAATTGCAAGGTCAAGTTGGGAAACTTAAAAAAAAAACCCCAACAAAAAGAAGTGAACCAAAATATGAGAAACTAGGGGCAAGAAATACAAAGCAAACATTTCCAAATTGTTCACAGAGGAAAATCTTTTTCCCCTAAGTGAACCTCAAGAAGAGCCTGTGTATTTACTGATGACAGAGAGCATTTGCCTGTCCTCTTTTTTTAGACACTGGCAGTGTGAATACCTTCACTCTATTTTTCTCTCTGCTTCTGCAAACATCTCCAGTCAATGAAGACTGGATTTATCCATTG
Source organism: Sylvia atricapilla (assembly GCF_009819655.1). Taxonomy (NCBI): domain Eukaryota; kingdom Metazoa; phylum Chordata; class Aves; order Passeriformes; family Sylviidae; genus Sylvia; species Sylvia atricapilla. Next base: position 19,768,181 of record NC_089148.1, on the reverse strand, counting down.
CCATACTTGCCTTGTCTATTTTGTTTTTGTCAGACAACCAGGCAAAGATCACTGAAACGCTGATCACTTCAGACCAGCAAAGTATCAAATTAGAGCATTCAGAGCAGTAAGTGTTCTGAACCTAGCAATGAGACAGAACTGAGGAGAAAAACAAAGAGCTCATGCTGCAGCACAGTGTAAGCCTGGTTTCCTAAGCATTGCATAGTACTTTTCAGCAATTCATGAACCATGCGAATGCTACACTGGGATATGCTTTGCAATTTCAGATGAAGATCACAAGTTATTTACCTTGTACTAGTTTAGGATATTGTGACAAAGAATTTGTTAAGAGGAAACGCTAGGTACCTTGTGACTTAAAAAACACAACCAAAAAAAAGTAGATACTCATAGAGCCTTTCTGAATGGGTACTATTCACTGTGGTGATCCCTATGTACTAGGATGGTTGGTTGTTGATGGATTTTTATTAAACACAGTCTGCTTACCTGTTTTCCATATTGTCATTTACTCTTTTTGAACATGACATCTTTATTTGGGTTCCCTTAGAGCTCAAAAGACCTAGTATCCATCATACCTAAAGCAATGAATGTATCCAGGCTCTCCTTGTGGGAGAGTGGGGCTGGGTGAGCCAGACCGCTATCTAAAGTTTTTATGCAGTGTGTCCCCTTTCCCTTTCCCTTTCCCTTTCCCTTTCCCTTTCCCTTTCCCTTTCCCTTTCCCTTTCCCTTTCCCTTTCCCTTTCCCTTTCCCTTTCCCTTTCCCTTTCCCTTTCCCTTTCCCTTTCCCTTTCCCTTTCCCTTTCCCTTTCCCTTTCCCTTTCCCTTTCCCTTTCCCTTTCCCTTTCCCTTTCCTTTCCCTTTTCCCTTTCCCTTTCCCTTTCCCTTTCCCTTTCCCTTTCCCTTTCCCTTTCCCTTTCCCTTTCCCTTTCCCTTTCCCTTTCCCTTTCCCTTTCCCTTTCCCTTTCCCTTTCCCTTTCCCTTTCCCTTTCCCTTTCCCTTTCCCTTTCCCTTTCCCTTTCCCTTTCCCTTTCCCTTTCCCTTTCCTTTTCTTTCTAGCAGAATGATTTGTATGCAGAGATATACAAGGTGTCTTGGACCTTATTTGAATAAGTTCGAAAGTGCTACTGCCTCCTATTGAGCTAAAGTCACAGAAGTCTTCAATTTATTTTTTTCACTTATATTCAGCTCTGTGTTGTATTGTTACATAATACTTCTGTCTCTACTTTGTGATGTATGAAACAAAGCTGTTCTAGTTTCTTAGGCAATGTTATTTATGCTCTGTGCTGGTGCATATTACACTTTTACTTGTCTACTTCTCTGTCTACCTAGCCACATGCTCAGATTTTATCAGCTTCTGTTTAAGATTGCAGGACTTCCTGTATGCCAACACAAACAAAAAGCAAGGAAATAAGTGGTTAAGTCATTCAACACCCCATTTACACTACTCTCCTCAGCAATCTTTCTCAATCCCAACAGCTCACTTCCAACGACCACAGTCCACAGGCTTCCAACTTCACCCTAATTACATGTTTTTTCTTCTGTTTACTATTCAAGACATTATTTCTTTTTTTCTGCTCCATGATTTTACACTTTCTGTCTTGAATATTTGTACCCCAGACTAAGATATCACTGTTAATTAAAAATTGAGAAAAGTGGGTAGATGATCATTATTTGCAGTGCTGGAGGTTTAAGAGCTGAGAGTCTGGGAAGCACTTCATTCATTGCATTCTTTACTACTGTCCTTTGTGTGCTGAATAGTAAAGCCATGCTTCTTCTTAATAGTTTGCATTTCCAGTCTGTTTCGCGGAACAAGGGTAGTTCTGACTTCCTCTGTTGCTCTTTTGAACGTTTCTCAGCCTGTGGGGTAAAGCAGATTGGTCAAAGGTCTGATCCTTTCGAAAGTGGAGTCTTGGCACTTTCTTCTGTGGGGGTGAAGATAAAAGTGGATGAATGACACTCAATATAAACAACCTCAGCTTTTCAAGAGAAGAGTAGTAGCACCGACATATGCTACAGGAACTGAGTTCTCTAGATCATGTTAATGTCAGTTGAAGTACTTGCAAGTAAATTTTGAGGCAATTTTAAGGAATGATTTGTATATATAATAAGAGCCAGAGAAAAAGTATTCACTTTTTGTTTAATGACTAAAACCAGTATTAGCTGTGATTAGACTGATGAACTGCTTGAGACATTTCAATACAATAGCAGACCCTGAATATATTTTTATTTGGCAGAAGGCAGTAGGAAGGGAAAAAAGCCCATGGACATAAACCATGAACCTGAGATTTTTCCCTCTTGCCTTTTCTTCCTCACTTTATTCCCAGTTCTTACATTTGGAGGAATCTTTGGGTAAACTGCAGTCCTGAGGTCATATACCATAATGGCAAAAGCATGCTGAAGAGAGTGGAGTGAAAAAGAAAGGGGAGATTCTTGATTGTTGATAAATAAAGTCATTTTCCTTCAGCTTACCTTCACAAAGTTTCTGGGTAGTTTAGGAGAGTGTTGTAGAAAAGAATGTTGCCTGCTTGAAACATTGCTTTCCCTAAAGGCTACACAGTAGTGTATTGGAAGATACTTGTCCTTCTAGATGAGAATTTCAATTCTTGACCATGGGTATCTTTGGCTGGACTAAACAAAAAGTGTGGAAGGACTTCATAGAGCTTTTTTTATCCTCTGTTATAGCTAAATGTTGTTATGACACGTCTGAAGATCTTGCTGGTGACTCGTTTTGGCCTAATTTGTTTAACATTTTGGTAGACTATTTGCTTTTTCTGCTCTCTGTATTAGCTTTGTATGGTTGGTGTTAAATTTTTGAGCTTTTTTTTAAAATGATTTTTTCCATATTAATAAAAATAGGCTTTATTTATAGATTTTTGTCTAGAATAAACAAACCCTGCCTACTCTGCAGATGATTAAATGGCACTCATAACAGAAAAACATAATGTGGAAAGTTGTCATAATGATGGTAATAGCTGTGAATTCCAATAATACTCCTAGGGATGGAGAAGTACTGAGTGTGTGATCTCCCAGTAGGGATGTTGGTGTCTGTTCCCTGTGTGTGGACTAATCCTCTTTGAAGCCTTCCATACAGATGAAATTTAACTCAAAGCTTGTCTGAACAGCCCTTTAGTAACAGCTATTCTGAAGTCTAAAATCCTTTAAAAAAATTGTTTCACCATCCATGAAGTTGAGTTTGGCTCAGATAGCAGAGACCTCAACACCTCAGAAACACAGCAATCTCATTTCATATCAGAAATAAAATGGGATTTAGATTGTTATACCCTAGCTATATTCATGTGGTTGGAGACTGCTAAATTCACATGAGAATGCCTGTCTGCTTTCCATCTGACAAATAACGCTCTCTTTCTATCAGCACAGATTTCAATATAATATATTTTCAAAGTAATCTTTCCTTGATCAGCAGACTACAGAATTTTATTATTTTTTAGGTTTTTTTTCCTTTATGAATACTTCACCAAATTGCATTTGATATTTATTAACTTGGATTTTTAAAAGATAAAATGGCTTCCATATCTCATGATGTTGTTCTTCATAATTTTTATTTCTTCCAAATTGATACCTCTGCATACTTAGACCTTGATTTTGTTCTCTCATCCGATCTGAAAACAGGATCCTGACAGGAGTGCTGCCTAATGAAAGAATAAACTTTGTGGGAGTAACTATTATGCCCCTCTTTTCTTGAAGGAGGCATTTCTATAACACAACCCATACTTCTGCTACTTTTTCAAAGGGTCAGCTTCCCAAAGAAAAAAGTAACATTTTTTGCAAAGTTATGGAAACAACAATGAGCAAATCATAAGAGGTGTTGCTCATATTCTTATTCTGTTTTGTTTCTTACTCTATGAAGTTAACTCTATTATGTGAGACTTCAGTCTAGAGATGTCACTGTTTATTTTTGAAGATGCCTAGGGTACTCAAGCTACAACTGCTTTGAAAATAAATATACTATACATTAGCATTTGAATATTCCTGTCCAAATGCTCTGTTGATATGGGCATTTTCTCATCTATACTGTGCATAACTAGTATAAAATACAAAATAAAAAAATATGAAAAATCACCTAGAAGAGAAAAGCAGGCATTTTGTTTTCAAACTGTACTGAATAAAAGTCTTAGAAGCCATTGCTTTTTGTGTAACTGTTGTGAATAGATATGTTTCCAGTCAGAGGTGGCTGCTGCATACTCTTTTTTTCCACCTCGGCAGCTTCAGTTTTATAATGTTTGCATAGATGTTGTTAAAGCTATTAGTAGACTATGTGCAAATGCATGGTATAGGCGTTTTGGCAGACTTAAACAAACTTGAGTTTGCAGTAGCATTAGGCATTGGGTCCCAATATGCATGTGTCCAGTCACAGTTAACACAAGTTGCAATATTTTGTTGTGAATAGGCTTCATCAGTAGTTACAACACTCAGACACAAATGCCCCTGTGGGGGCACATCTGCCCTGTTAGCTATTTGCAGAAGTTTTACGGTATATTAATCTCACTTGAAACTCTATGCATGAACAAGAGCCCTCTCTAGATATTTATTTAGTTAATTTTCTTCAGACTTCAGAACTGACCTGTTCTATTCAGATGAACCTTTTATGTTTGTTGGTATTATGTTGTTGGTTAACTATCACGTTGTTGATTATTAGGTTGGCACTTCTGAACAGCGATTTGCATTATGATGCTTCAGCCCATAAAGAGTTCAGATGAACTTACTTCTTACATTTAATTTTTTAGTTTTAATATTTTGTTTCCCTTTCACTTTGCAGTCTATTTTTGGCACTATACAATAAAACAATAACGCAAATTTTGTGTTTCTACATACACACCTATGCACATGTGTCTATATATATACTGTAGCTTGGGTTTGGGGGTGATATGCTTTTGAAAGAAAATCCAAAGCCCTCTGTTTGCCTGAACAATAGGACTGAGGAAGTTCTAGTATATTTTTTCTCTTGCTGTCTTTCAATTGCACTCATTTTGGGTCTGGATATAAATATGTATATGTTTCTAAGGTGGCCATGCCACAACAACTTCCCCAAAACTTTCCATTCACTTGTAAATAAAGCTGAGTTTCTGAATTCTAACTGCTGCCTTTTTATCTGAGAAGTAATGAAGTTTCTGCCTGGACTGGAGGCACTAGCCTAGAAAGATAAACAGAGAGCACATGTTTTGTGCTTGTGAATTATTGTTTGTGGTTTGCTTTGATAATTTTGGCCTTCATATAGAGCTAGTTACTTGTAGACAACTGGCAATTACGATTGAGACTGTGGGTATAATCCATTAATATCCCCTAATTTAATGCAACCATCCAAATCAAACATTCTTCTGTTTTTAAAAAAGCCTGCAGGTAATGAAAGCTTCAGAACATTCATATGTGTAGTGTTACATTAGAAAAGTCTAAATTCTGCATTCAAAGACCTGGTAAAGTCCCAAGCTCATATTAATGCAACTTCAAGCTTCTAAGGGAATATTTTGACTGTTTGCCATGAGCCCTGTTGCTTATGGAAAAGCGAGGAACTAAACTGGTGCCCGCTGGCTTTGAATACCTCTTTTTAGGGGAGGTCAAAACTTGGTCCAAAGAAAATGGGGAGACCCACCCCAGTGACTGTGCCTGATGACATTACCAGATGTATCTCCAGAACAGGAAACTACATCTGTGATGTTCTACAAATACTCAGCCTGTGGAAAATGGTGGTATGGGTGGGAAGACTTTCTTATGTCCATGTATTTCTGATTAATCTGATATGGTAAATGCTGGGTTTTCTAAATGAGAAAACAGCTGTCTTCATTCCTCATTTGGAAGATTTCATCCTGTGAGACCTGGAGAGTATTGAGTATGGATTTCTTGTTATATCAAAAAATAGGGCAATATTTCAGTGAAAATGTAAAACACTGTTCTTTCAGTAGTTCATATTAATTTTATTAATCCATATAACAGAATGTAAGAAAACTCATCAGCAAATTACCTCAAAATTGGCAAATAGATAGAAAGGCATCCTCAAATGTGTTTTTCTTACCTGGATGTCAGAGTCCTATAAAACTAGTCTGTAAGGTGTCTTCCAGTGTCATCAAATCTCTCGTGGGATCACCACTGTGATCACTCTCAAACAGAGACATCAAACCATACATAACATAGAAAAAGTCAGGTGAAGGAAAAAAATTTAAAATGGACTAAGGAGACTTTAAACAGTTTCATTCTTCTCCTGCTTTTAATTGCTTCTTTTTGCAGTCAGTTCATTAATAATCTGTTCGTGTTGTTTGTTATTTCTAAATCTTAGTTGACTTTGCCTGTATATAAACTCTGTCTCCTTTTGGTATTACTGCATCGTATTGCTGAAGCAGGAGATCACTCTGCTATATGTGGAAGCAGTGTGGAAGATGTCACTTTTATATTTTTTCCAGTCTTAATGTTCTCTTCAATGAGATGGAAAAATCACTAATAAATATAAATTTGATAACCTTCAGAAAACCTTTTGCTGAACAGTCTTGATTTCTGATTTGTACTAGTTTAAGTCATTCCATTTGCATATGAAAACAATCTTTCTTTTCCCCCATCTGTTATATTATTGATTTACATCTTTCAGGTAGTTATCTGCAATGATGCACACAAACATTCATAGTTTAATACTGTCATTTTGAGCTGATTTCCTAGAGTCTATTGAACATAAACCATGAAAAATTTACGATACATTCCACCTTCTTTTAGAAGTTTATTACAAACTTTGGGAGCCTATTGTAAGTGAATGGATACCTTTACACTCTTTTGTGGTGCTCCATAGTTTTGTGACACTTGATAAATACCACTCTATAGACCAATAAATAGTAATTTTGAACAAGCTTAGACCTTGATTGCTTTGTTTAGATAACTATGTGTATGTAATCATGCACACAGACTTTGAGTCATAACCTGCCAATTCAGATGACAGTAACTAAAAATACTTCTTCCCAATGGCTGGCCCCAAGGGAAATCAGTAGGGAGTTTTAGCACACTCCTCCTGGCTGGCAGGTACCATCATAGGTGGTGTTAAACATACCTTCATAGTATCCTCAGCAGGTGATCCCATAGTGACCTGCAGCATTTGGATGGCCTTTGGAACACAATGATGCATTGGAAATAGACTGAAAGTATCAGCCGTGCTTTAAGATGCCTCCTCAGTCATTCGCTGAAAGAGTGACTTCAAATTAGCATTAGGTCTTCCTTCAAAACTTGGGTGCTATGTGCAGATGGAACTCAAGTTATATGCAAAAATGGAGTTACAGCTCAAGCTGATAGAGCAAAGGCAAAGAAAGACCAGTGTGAGTTTGAATAGATATTTTTGTCTAGTAAAAGGTATATACTCTGAAAAACATGTTTCCTGGCAATGATCAGTATCAGACCACCAAGTCAATATAGCCGAAGTCTAGCTTGCTTGTCTGTTCATCTGTGAAAATAACACCTTCTCTCTGTTGGTGAGTGAGATAGTGAATGCTTCCCCTGAAGTACAGTACAGGACAATGAAATGCATCATCCTCACTTCCTAGATATACACAGTTCCTCTCACATGTCTGAGGAACTTCCTCTTAGCAATGCTTCTGAACATCATTACATCTAAAGCTAGGCAGCCAATAGTTTGGAAGGACTTAAAATAACACTACCAAAAATTAAGCAGTTGAAGTTATGAATGCTTTATGTGAAAAAAGAGTAAAAAATACTCAAATAAGTTGGCTAGCTGATGTATTCTGGCTCTTTATCTGAGGAAGCCTCATGGTAGTGACATCTGTTAGACTATAGACATTACCTTCTATAGTGAGGAAAAAGTAATCTTTAGAACTCCTGTCTGTAAAGTTGGGCTAGCTTTGGTTGTGAATTACTCCACAGCAAAGTACTCAGGTGACTTAAAGCTGGACAGATCACAAGGAGCTGAGCTTTCATTTTACTGTACTAATAAACTGGTGAACGCTTGAGGTCCTGGGATTGCATCTGCCCTAAGTCCTTGCCTTTGCAATTGGTACTTATACGAGAATAGGAGGAAATCCTGGTGCAGAACGTCAGAAAACTTTTTTTCATTGTAGTGCTGTCATTAGCACATGAGGAACTTCAGGGAAAAAAGTCTCTAAAAGACTAGTTTTTGAAGGATTAAACCCTTTCAGTGGTAAGGAAGGACATCTTTAGCTGGAGACTGTAAATGAACATCCCAGTATTAATGAATTGAAGGATTACTGTTCCCATACAGACCTAACAGCATATTTTGTATCTTTTTATTTGTCCAGAAGGGGAAGAATTGATCAATTTCTGGATCAGAAACTCTTAAGTGTTTTAATGGCAAGGGAAACTGAGGCTTAGAATTATAACACAGGTTTCCTTATGCTGTAGCAAGGCATGGGTGAGAGTTAAATCTGAAAAGGGGAAGGCCACACTTGATGCTGGAGGGTAAAAATATTTTACACTTTCTTTTTGGGAATGGTGGAAGCCCTGTTCAAATGAGTTGTTTCAAATTTAGATTGAATGAAGCACTTCAGAATTTACTATGGGGAGCAATCCAGCATTGGCAAGAGAGTGAACATAATGACCTAATACTGTAAAGACTGTCTATCTCTGTTTCCTGTAGATCTGTGAAATGTCTGACTTTCTTAGGGTTTGATTCCAACGTGACCACCAAGAAATCAGAATAAGGAAAGTTTTCGTGTTCTTGGTGTGAGTGTAGTATTCCTATTTTTCTTTATGGCAGTCCTAATCTAAATGATCTGCAATCCTTGAGTACAAAGACTTCAGGTTTAGCTGGGGCAGGTTGCAAACTGCTAAGCCCTGCTAAACATCCTCATAGCTGAAAAAGGCACAGGGTTCTTAAGCTTTTATTTGAATAGGCTGTAGCTATTATAAAAATAACCTTCAAGTATTGACTCAAAATCCCTTCACACTTTGCTAAAATTGTCCTGAAATTTCTGTCATTCTCACTAATATGTTTCATTTTCTTTTCCACATGCTGTACTTAGCATTGTGAGTATGTCTCCCTCTTCTACCTTCTATATATTAAAAAAAATGTTGGTGCCATTCCCTAAAACAAATAAGTAAAGTGAAATTTTCCCTTTGATAATTTTCTCTATGCTTATTAAAAAGTATATTGTGTTTAAAGTTGCCTCTTGTCTATTGTAATTTAAATGACAAGTCCAAATTAGGTACTTTAGAAGTTTGCAGTGACAAATGGAAATGCCTTTAACTATTTATAATTATCTTTGTTTAAATTGTCCTTACACATAGAAGCAAGGTAAGTGAGGTGCTGAAATGCATAGAAAACAGGATCTTTTAAAAAAATCAGTGGTTTTGTGAAATGGACACATTCTTATCAAGGCCTGAGGAGGTCTGGTTTTTAGGTGGGTGTTTTTTTTGGGTGGGTTGTTTTTTTTTTTTTTTGGAAGGGGGGATTTTTGGTTGGTTTTTCCGTCAGCATATGAAATATTTACTTGTTAGGCAGTATCAGGAATACCCATTTTCCATAGTGTTGTACCAGCCCAACCCATCAATGTGCTGGTTAATTAAGTGTGACCTAAACCAACTTGACTTGAGCTCCGCATTAAATGCACAAAACCCATTTGAGCTGACCAGCAGCAGAAGTGGTACTCAGAGAAATTGAAAAGGATTTCTCCCAAATGCTTTCTACTTACTTACAGCACTCAAGTAATGGCTGAAGATTAGCATATGACATGACAGATTACATTAAGTCATGTCTTTCCAGTGCTTTATGACAGCACTATCACATTAGCTTCTTAGCACTGGCACATCGAGGCATGCAAATGTTTTCAGACCCTCTTATTCAAATCTACAAGCTGACATGGCAGCCTTGATATGATTATTAGTCATTTGAGAGACTTTAATTCACGTCATCAGATAACAGGTTCTGCTAAAAGGTTAGAGAAACTGTCTGCTTTTAATGAAGCCCTCAAAAAAGACCCTCAAAAACCTCCCTGCTCACAGAGAGCTTGATTTGACTTTATTGACAAGATCCCCCTAAGAGTGAACTTGAGTTGAATAAGTAAGCAGGCATCTAGAGTAAAAAAACACCGACTTCATTTAAAAATTAGACTGAACTAGGTTGAATTCCTATCTTTCTGCTTCCCATTTTCTTTCTGGTTGTATCTTAGGTTTAAAGACAAGGTACTCTGGAAAATGTTTTCAGCATATGATGCTGAATGAGGAAAAGTGGGGCAAAGACTGGTCCAATATTGTAGTGGCAGAATCTTATTGTTACACTGAGTGGGAAGTCACTGCTGCTTGTTTCAAAGGGTTAACTGATAGTATCTTGTCATAAGGGCAGTCTTGTGCAGCACAGTTAGGAATTCTGTTTGCTCTCTTTTAGTCTGCATCTATTAACATGACTTCATATTCAGATGTTGTTTTATGTAAAATTGTGCTGAGTTTGCCTTCTAATGAAAATACCTTGTAAATGAGTTGCCCGTGATCAGTGGCAGTTGACACAAGGTGAGTGAGATGCAAGTTGATGTTCTTCCTGAGCAAGTAAAAAGGAAAGGAGGCCTCTACCATTAAAAAGGATATTTGGTGCTAGAGCAGGGGTTTCTCTTTGAAGAAGGTGTGGGAAAACAGTGCTGATCTCAGCCAGCATTGTGCCCAGACCAAAGATACGTGTCACAAAACTAAAAAAAAAAAAATCTGAGTTCTTAAAGTCCTTTGTTGTTAGTGTCCCGACGGCCACTGTATCAGTAGAGCTTATGTCAGGATAGTACTGCCCAGGCTACAGCTGACTCCCCAACAGCTACTGGTGTCTATATCTGGAACTCATGACAAGCTTTTGTTGCCTGAGTCCTTATGGTTGACTGAGGAGGAAGCTGAAAGTTGCTTGTGGACTTTGTGAAGCACCTAGTTTAGAGAACACTTTGCTTATGCCTCAGACTTTCTCTAGAGCCTTGCTTGGTTTGCCTGCTAGCAATATGCTGTTTGGGGAAGCAGTAAAGAACTATATTTAGGTTTAGATGTGTATTCAGGCTAATTGTTGCAGTTGACTATAATTATGTCTTTGAAAAGCCAGTTCAGAATCCCCAGTGTAGGGGTCACACTAGTTATCAGGACATGCATGGACTGAGTTTGAGACAAGTGATTGACTGCAGCTAATTCACCTGGGTGTACAGGACCTGGTTTGTATCACCTTTCACGTTGCCTCTGAATGTCACCTCTACAACACACATCCTCCAGGAACTCCAATTCTGCTCCTGCTGGATGTAGATGTGCCAGGTAAAAACAGCTTGCTGCTCTATACCAGCTCACTACATCCTCTCATCTTCATTTGGCTTTGCCACTCCTGCAGCTGTGGCCACAGTGGTCCTCTCAGATCCAATTGACTTGTTCTGCTTCTATTTCCATATCTTGCAGCTCTTTTTCTATCTGAGCAAAATCAATTGCTCTAAGTACTACCAGTCTAATCAGACTGTACTTCATCCCATTCCCTAGGGGTAAATTAACAGGATGAGTAACAAGGCAGTGGAACACCAGCATCTTTGTTACTGTTCCTACCCTTTTTACCAAGAGCTTCTCTGTCCTTAACCACAGCTCTTCATCACAAGACTCCACTTCTGTGCTTCACCAGCACAAATCAAGATTTTTTTTGTTTGCTTCACTGATTCTCCATCTCCTCTCACATCCATCTTAAAATATGTCTTTCAGCCTTGCTTATCCTTGTTAATTTCTCTCTTGTTGGATTTATGATCAAGTACTTTAACTTATTAATCATACAATGTCTTTGTAACTGTGCTGTGTAACTTAAACCATTATTTTATGTAACTGTGTACAGTGTTTTGGGTTTGTAGGAAGGCTACTTACCATACAACACCATTACAGTGCTTTTTTAATGCTTTTTCTCTGAAACAGTAACAAAAAATCTATTACAATGTTATGTCATTGCTCATAAATTAATTTGCAAGACTAAAATTAAATATTTATACTTGAGTCATGCAAACTCTTCCACTTGAGTTCTCCCACTAAGCTTGAAGAAGATTGAAAAGATTTAGGCCTGTTCATGGGGAACTTCAGCAACTGGAAAAACAGGTATATGAAAATAGAGGGGTTTAGGGTCACACTCTCAAGTGCACCTGTGAATCTTCCCACCTATGGCAGGGATAAAGGGAAATCATGAAATTATGATAAAAGACAGGACATAACTGTACATAAATAGTTTTTTCCTCTCATAGAATAAGTGTATGGGCTCTCTAAGCACAGGTTATCCTTGAAGTTGTAAAAGAGATTAAGTAAAACAAATTAAGGAAAAGGGTTAATATACATATATAGATGTCAATAGTATGTATTAGGAAAGATAAAAATACATAACAGCTGTGAGTCCTCACTGCACAAGCAAGATCAATCACACAGTTATTCTTACAGAGTATGGCTTGTACTAGCCTGGCTGAAGATGTTTCTTTCAAGTCAGCCATCAATTCATTGGGCTGGATTCTTGTTCTGAAAAGGAAGTTCTGTACAACTTTTTCCTGCAGCTCTACTGGCAGCAGACACTTTAAACAAACTTACTGCACTGTGTGGCACTGGGTGTTGAGATCCAGGACCACCCTCCCCTGTGTTGCTTGGATGTATTGCCTCAGCCTGGCAGATTCCTAAACCCAGAATGGCTCCATCCTCCTTGATGGCTTGATTTCTGCAGCAGGAAATGACTTCTAAACTGGAGATCCAGTTGTTGTCCATCAGCTCCAGTCCTACGAGGGTATTGCGTAGCTGCTGACCACATTAGGACGCCTGAACTGCTTGTGTCTCCACTGTAGATTTATTCCTGGTCCTCATTTGTGTTTTCTGAAACACTTGAAATAGAAGACTGGGATTAAGAAATAGAAATTATTTTAAAAGCCCTACTGAGTCTCTGAGTTTTTGCAGACAGTCCTGTACTTGCAGTTATTTCCATCTTGTAGTTTAATACAAGCTCAAAAATCCATACTATTTTGCTCCCTTCTGCCTATTTCTTCTGCAAGGTGTACATGTTGATCAATAAAGAATCTATTTCCCCCTTTTCATTACTTCTAGCCTACCTGCCATACTCATAGTCTCTTATACACAGGTTATGAACAATTCCACTGTCTCAAAATTATTTTAAATGTAATTTAGGCTAGAATGCAGTAGAGTGACAAATGCCAGTGAATTGAGAGGGTTTGTTCACCAGAGGCTGCAATCTCTTGTGACAGCCAACTATGGCTCTAATCTTCATTTGCACTTTCCCAGTCCTGTAACAGATTGCATTACTCTCACCCTTTCTCTCTCTCTCACTGTTATTAATTCTTCACCTTTAAAAAGATTAATACCTTTCAAGGAATGGACTTGTGTGCTGATTCAACTATTCTGACTGCTAATATATGGAGCCCATGGCACTGAGAACAGCAGTTTGATATCTACCACCTGATGGACCTTGATGTACAGCCACTGTTATCTTAAGTTTTCATGGTTTGTGAGGCTTAACACTGTACTTGGGTAAAAAGGTGCTGTTAGTGGGAATGAAGGAATTGCTCTAAGAGTTCAGAGAACTATGGAATAGTTTCATATTAATCCTACCTGCCATCTGTACATTTCAATGTTGAAAGGCTGACCTCGGTACCTGGTTTTCTTGTCAGCAAAAAAGCTTTCAGTGGCCTACTTGGGAGTCAACACAACTATAAGGTGTGATGAAAGGGAAGGGCTGACGTAAGTGGCAGAAATGGTAGGAATCACTTAAATTTCACCTGTATCAGAACAGATTATGATGTTGACTACACAGGGTGTCAGCTCTTTCTCATTACATTGTGCTGTTGCTGATATATAAGTATATCAAGTTGTCTGCCACAGAAATCTTCTGAGTTTATTAAAAATCTTAATCTTTAAAATCTGGCATTCAAATATCCATTAGCAATCTTTACAGTCATGAATGTAATATTATTCCTTATGCCTATAGTTGCATAAAATAAGGATTTTGTAAAAAATGATTTTGTATTGTTGTTATACTAATTTTCATTTTATTTTCTAATTATTTAATAATTCTAGAAGTTTTAAAAATATTCATCTAAAGTATGAAATGGGCAGCTGCGGTTTCAGGAAACAGCTTACTGGCACAGGGCAGTTCCAGGTGCATTTTAAGGGAATGTACAACCCAGACTAAGGCAATTTCCAAGTGATTATCTTCTCTCCTTTGGCATGTTCCATCTCTTCACCATCCTGGACTTGCTTTCACTCAGTCTAGCTGTCCTTCATACATCAGTTCTAAGGCCTTGTGTGATTTAGGACTTCCAGCTCCATCCTAGCAGATATGAACTGATGTATTTTAACTAGCTGACCTTAATACCATGTGTATTTCTATACCAGTCAGTCCTGTGCTATAAAATTGAGCTTTAAAAAAAGCTTCTCTGAGCAAGTGGACTCTCTGAGTGCTGAACAATTGTGGGTTATATATTTCTGTCACTGAACTGCCTCAGATATTCCAACAAACATTTCATTCTGAAGTATAAACATACTATGTATTTCAGATTGCATCAGACTTATTTTAAACACGAATTAGCTGGTGAATGTGGTGCCTAAACTGCTATTTAACTGTCCCTTTAAAGTACATATTTAAATCCTAGGCCGTGTATGACTGGATTTGTTTTAGCACTTTGTCTTAAACCACAATTCAGTTTAAGGGAGCCAGTAATTGGGTTTTCGTCACAGTGACAGAGGATCTCAGAATGAGGTTGCTTTGACAAATATTGTGGGCATTATATTCTTATGCCATGAAACTTTACCCTGTTGTCACTGAAGTCAAGGGTGTCCATTGATTTTACTGAAAAGTGGAAGTAGCCCTACAGCCAAGAGAGCTTTAAGACACATTTTAGCAGAAATAATTCTTTGGGCAGGTGGCATTGTCCAAAATACTCTTGGCAAATACAGCTGATTTAGAAAGCGGCTCACGCTTTTTCTTGGTGATGTAGTACAACATATTTGATAAATGAGTGTGCCATTAGATGAAGCTAATATGACCCACAGTTGAAACCAGCTACAGACTTTAAAAATAAACCAATATTGACACACTTCTAGAGAGAAAATACTGCCTTATTACAGCCTGGCGTTCATCCTCTGCATTTCTGTGAATGTATCAGTGTATGCATATGTGCCCTCTGGAGTGTGTAATCGCAGGCATGTGCAGGTTCTTCTCCTGGTCTGGTGGGCAGATATCATCTTAAGGCCAGTGAAGGGGATGCTTACCTGTACAAGACACTTGTGTAAGCTTATACTTTGTGTCTTCTAGTATCTCTCGGAGGCCCTTGTCTTCAGCACTGCCTTGCCGTGCTGCCTGGGTGGAAAGATTTCAAAAGAAATTACTGTGTGATGGAAGGAACTGTGTACTGCTCTACATGAATCCCTGTGCAGAAACACAGTAGAAAGTTTATCTGAGGCAGTCATGTGTATTTTGTAGGACATACCATCCTTTGCTTCAGCTTTCTATACCTCTGAAGTGAGCAGGCACAAACAGGCCCTTGATAATGTCTTCCTGCAGTGGAAGGACCCTGGCCATGCCCGTGGCAGCCTGTGCTGTGGCTCAGCGTGTTTAATGGCACCTCACGGCCTGTATTCTGTCAGACAAACTGAAAATATTTTTAAAGAAAGCAACACAGAAATCTCTTTCCTGAATTGTTCGGGGTCTTTTGTTGTTTCTGTAACGAACATCACTTAGTTTCTCTGCCATCTCTTATTTGCTCTACTAAGCCTTATTTGGATGTTTGAATGTAATAGGCTTAAATTTAGTGTTTTAAAGGGAGAAGTGTTTGATAAAAAATTCTTGTCTATTCTCAAGAATGTGTTAAAGTTGTGTGGTTTAAAAAATAAGCTGGAATTCTGAGTGATGCTTCCTGATTAAAGGCAATCTTTCAGAGCAGAGGAGGCAAATCTGTGAAAATCCATATCACATAGTGCTAAAACTTTGCAGAAATTAAAAAATGATAGGGGAAGATCAGAGCTGGGGGTGTGGAATGCATCAAGGATTACTGTATACAACTCCAGTGCTCGTGTTCCTGATGGGGAAGTATTCTGGAGAAATGTTACTACATGCTTACCTTTATTCATGTGGTTTTCAGTGTCTGATGGACATTGTCAGAGTCAGGATACTTGACTAGATGGATCTTTTATCTGATATAGATAATACTGCAAAAATAAAGAAGCCTGAAGAAACAGCCTTATTTTAATAAAATATTTAATGACTTCTTTATTCTTGTTGTCAATACCAGAATGTAGGCAAGATAGACTCTCTTATCTGCTAGGCTATGTCTGTTCACAAGGTTTTTGGAAAATCTAAATGATGACTCTATTAGAAATGTCACTTTCAGAATAATATATATTCAGGCGCTAATAAAGAAGGCATTGGATATACAGATGGATACATTGATGGATAAATCCATAGATGGATGGATACATGGGTTTATTTCAGTAGCAGCCATAAGCCAGACAGCTATTAGATCTCTATTATTTGATGATGGATAGTATTTTCTGCTTAAACTAAGCAGGAGGTAGTCAATGTGATCATCTAATGAGAGGGCCATTCAGTCCCATCTAGGGAACTTCTGGTTTAACTCCATCCCATTATCTTCAGGGCATGATGACGTATTGGTGGAATTCTAAGGGACACGCACTGTAACCCTTAGGGAGGAGAAGAAATAAGTCCCTGACTGCTCAGAGGAAGTCCTAAACACAGCTGTACAACAGACCAAAAGGGCATCCCATCAATTAAGGGCAGGTCTTGATTAGATGGAATTTTCCAAAGGAGACATGGATTCCTATTCCCTTGCTTATGAGAGAAGATACCTCCCATGACCTTCAGCTATAGATTCTCATTGTGTTTGTTGGCCCAGGGAACAATAGATTTTAGAGACCAAAGCTCACAAGGAGCTACCATGTGGCTGAATGTTTGGACTTTAAAGAAAAATACTGTAGGAGAGAGAGGACTTGTTCTTTGGAAAGGCTGAAATAACTGAAATACACCACTAAATATGACTTAGAGGCCGCAGCAGAAGGGAACTCCTTTCTTCCCATTTTAGCAATTCCCAAGTGTTTAGTAGTAGTTCATTCACTTCATGATAAAAATGAGGAAATTTGAGGTAACACATTTTACAAGGCTTGTTAAACCTTGACAGAAAAAAAAAAAAAGTTGGCCTCTAGCACAGCATATTGTGAGCTGAAAGAAACAAGAGCGAGAGGAAGATGAGAATTAGAGCTCCTTGGAGAGCAGAATCTCAAGGGTTTTACAGATACCAGGTCTTAGTCAAGAAGGACCATGGAGGGACAAAAAGAGATTCTGTGATAGCTACAAATGAGGTGTACTGGAAGGATAAAAGTCTGAAGGACAAGCTGATGCCTGCAAGGACTGGCTAGAGGGCACAGTCAGTCAGCAGAGCTGATAGTAGATACCTGCTGAGATAAAAAATATGGAGAAAACCAAATAAAAGGCATAAAATCTGCTACATAACAGTTAGCAGGTGTTATGCCTGCTTTTTTAACCACAGACTGACTTTAAACTGAGCTGGTTCTTGCTGGGTTTTGTCATTTTTTGGTATGGTTGTTAGAAGTTCGCATTTGCACCTGCTAAATTGTAGCTGGATTCTAACTTCATAAATTCTAGCATTCATCTTGCTGCTTCTCGTTCAGCTCCCTCTAGTCTGCATTTGCCTACGTGTAACCACCACACACTCACCAAAATATACTACCTCAAAAACTGATTCAGACCAATAATTGTGCCCTGAGGCACATAGTTGAACATTCACCTCAGAAAAATGAACAATTCTAGTAAGTGAGCTCGTGTGTATCATATACAATCAATTCTTTTCAGAAGACTTAACACACTTAGAACAAAATATAACCTTTGTTATATTGCTTTGCTTTGTTCAAACTCAGTGTATGTTTATAAAAGCGTCTGACTAATGGTTCTGAGACCTCCTTTAATATATCCATTGGGGAAACAATGACTAAATTTTGGACAAAAAGTGGTTGAATTCAATTCAATATATGCAAAGGAAAATAATTTGGAAAATTTAAAAAAGATTTAGTCAAGCCATTCAAATTGTAAGTATTGCAGTTAGGTGAGTGATGTGTGATCTATCGGAGAAACTTAACGGCAGCGATGCCGGCAGGTTTTTGTAAGTGTGTTTCTTTAGATTTGAGACTGAAGACAACTGCCTGTGTTAAGTCTTTAATGGATTGCTCTGTAGAAATTCTGTCTATTCGAAATACAGGGTATATAGCATAATGCTTAAGCTAGACTTAAGGCTCCATAGGATTTAGAAAACCGAGTTTGACCATAAATATTATGATAGTTTTATACTTCTGTTTCTGTAGGAACATTAACTTGCCAATCCATTCGATACATGGATCTGCACCCATAGCTTTAATTCACTTACAGTGGATTGCAAATATACATACATATGTATATATATGCCAGTTCCTTAGGTGGTTTTGTTCCATAGGTATCAAGGAGTTTTATGAAGGAAGTTAAGTATGATGATTGTCTAAATTTTGCAGGTGGGGAAGTTAAAGCAGGGAGGGCTTTGTAGACTTGCCAAAGGCCTAAAAGTAATTCTCAAAACTGAGTGGTTATTTTCTAAAAAGTTTTTGACAGCATAAGACAAACCATATTCTGCTGAGCATTTGTGCTTTGGTATTCCAAAACTTTCTTAAAAGTGTGCTATTACTCCAGAAAACATAGGAACAAATTTTTAAGTGTTAGCTTGTTAGCTTTAAGTGTTCAGCTGAAGGTTTTGCACATGAAATTAGTGTGTAAGACAAAATCCTGTTTTTCATGTGAAGATGTTTACATCAATCCATAGCAAAGAAGAGTCAACTGGCAAAGAGAAAATAGTAAAAACTGTAAGTATTTTTAGATTCTTTACTTATTGTAAAATTAAAATCCTGCACTGAGTTTCCTTACCTGCTGAAAAGTATCTCTAATGCCCAAGATACATACAGACCAGAAGTGTATACATGCATACACAGAGATGCAAGTCCACGTGTAAAATTATACCCATGTACCTCCATGCATGTGCTTTATATTTTATGATCCATCCTTTCCTTCCTCTCATTAAGGCAAATCATAATCCACGTTTTCACCTTCTTTTCTTGGATTTCAGTTTTAAAGCAACATTTATATGACCATGGATTTTGTGTTTACAGCATTTTCGATTGTGCTACCTGCAGTTAAGTGTTTATTTGGAAAGCTTCATTGAGAATGGCCAAAAAAAATCGTTAGTACTTTCCAGGAATAATTCTTGCTATCACTTATTATTTAATGAGGTGAATATGGAATTGTTGAACCTGCACCATCAGTGGTGATAAGATTAAAAACCTGCAGATTTTGTCTGCCCTTCTGAACGGTTGCAGTCTGTTCTGATGAGATTCCACACAGGAGTTATGAGTTGGTTTATTCTTGTTTGTGAGTAACCAGTAGCTTTCACAGTTGATGGGCTGGACTACTAAACTAGATCTCAGAGCAGCATCTGCAAGACTGGTGGAAATGATTGCTTATCAAATAGATGATCCACATCTATTTGAATTGTTACTTGTTAAGCAAAGATCAGCTGGCAAAGTGGCCTTCAGGGAAAATGTTCTGCCAGCCAGTGATTTCTGGACTACAACCCTTGTCCTGAGTCACTGTCCTGAAGAATGTGAGAGAGGTTGGTTTAGAGGACATAAACCCTTCAAACTCTTGGCTCTGGTGAGGAAATTTCCCTGTCCCACTGTGGCAGTTTCCTAGCTATTCTATTTGCTCTGGCCAGCTAAAAAGAAGTGTGGAAATATTGTATGTTACAGTCCATTATGCTCTTGAGAAAATTGTCTTCTAGCTAAAATCCAAAACAAAGGAAGGTGCTGAAATACAGTCGTGAGATTGTGTACCAGGTTTGTGTGGACAAATCTTCATAACAGTAAATGAGGAAATTAGTCATAAAAATCCAGTCAACCAATAACCGAGTTTGTGCCTGTAAATTCTTAAGCACCACTTTCAAAATGGCCACTGTGATGAAAAGAAAGTAATCTTGGTTTGATGGAAGCAATGGTAATCAGTTTTCTCTAGTAAGCTTTGGTAAGGAATATTTGTGCTTATGTTCAGTGTGTAATAGGACATTGTGGTATTGGTACAAACCTATTTCTAACAAAGAGTTTCTCCTCATTGGGTCTGGTTCCTCTGTGTCTGCATTCAGAAAAAAAGTAGAAAGCAGAGCAGGAACACTACAGTGAAGTATGAGGACTCTTCAGAATTCTGTCTGGTCACCTTTAGTAATTGCTTGCAATTATAGCCTTTTGCTTAATTTCTTGTAAGCTTCTGGCTGACTTGCCACCCTTTAAAGAGCTGCATGGATGAAGAATGTATTATAAGCAAATTGGATACAGGTAAACAGAAAAGACAGGATGTGCCCATGGATCAGTGTTCTCTGTGGAAATATTTATTTTACTTGTAGTTACTTATTTTAGTTTTGAGGAGTTGTTAATGTTGGTCTGAGGATAATCAGTTTGGGCAGAAGTTTGATGAGGGGAAAAAAGTGTATTTTAAATGTCAAATTATATTTATAGAAATTGCAGTTTGGATTACATGTAATTGACAATGCCCTTTAGATTAACAAGTGAGATAGGATCATCTTATTTTCAATAATCTTTTATGTTTAAGGTGTTTCTTTAATGGTTTGGATTGCAGCTTAAAAATAGAAAGCCTGTGCATATGCTTCTGCTTGCTAGGGTACTGCAGACTTGATTTCTGAGGTTGCTGACAGCTCCTGAAAGATTTAGGAACTGTCAGCAGGAAACATTCCCATAGAATCTGTACTGTGAACTTTTTCTGGAAAAATAGCATCATTTAGCAGGTAATATATCTGCAATAAAAATACAGTTATGCAATAATGGCTCATTAATATGGTCGATCATAACATGGTCTTTTCAATTCAATTTAAAAAGGAACTTGTGGAAAGAAATAAGTTCCTACTCAGCTAGCTAGTGAACTTGGTTATTTCTTTTATATTGTTGGGTTTTAAGCTTTGAAATAGCTATTTGATTTGAATGGGAGATAACATTTAGTCATGACATTTGATTTTTGTATAAACAGATTTCCATTTATGTTTTGATTAGTACAATATGGTTTTTTTTTGGTTTGGTTTTTTTTTTTTTAACCTTTTTGAATATGCTAGAAACTGCTGGAGTACTTTGGTATGTAACTGCTAATTTATCCTTTATGTCTTTATGATCTTGTCAGTGCTTCATGTCTACCATAGTTTTTCTAATCTAAAATAATCCCAGTGAAATCCTTTGATTGTCTGTTTGGACCTGATCCATTTCTAAAGCAGGAATGTAATGGGCTTTATGGCACTTACTTGGAAGTAATTTATCCAACAGAGTGAATATAGATACTTGTTTTAATAAGAATATGCTTTATGGTAAGTGGAGACGGCTATTTAATTAGCCAAAGGGAAAGTAGTTCATGATACAATCTGTTCCAATCATCTTGGACATTAAACAAAAAGTCAGACAAAGTTATTTATGCACATGCACTTTATTTGCAGTTGTTTTGAGTAACCTCTCGGTAGAACTTTACAGCATTATCTGGGGGGAAAATGTGGATGTGCATTTCTTTAAAAAAATTGTAAACAGGAGTTTCACTTATTGCTGTCAGTGCTTCAAGCGTGCATCTCTTACAGCAGTTGACAGTGGCAGCAGTGCTCAGTTTATCCTGGATAATACGCTCTTTTGACATTTGGTGGTTTACATCTTTTTGGTGTGAAGGCTGATATAGGATGCTATAAAAGCATTACACTCTGCTTCTTTCTAATGTGGATTTTTCTATTGCCTTGAGCTGCCTATTGCATAGATAAATAAGATGTATTTCTGAAGGATTTCTTTGCAGTGCTGTAGAAGCTGCTAGGATTTTAGGAGAGATTAGAACAGCATTTGGAAACTAAATGGGAACATGCTTCAGTTTTTCTGACTATATTGAGTACTGAACTTATCCTTAATTCTTTGTAAAAAGCTGCCATTAGTAATATTTGTAGTTACAAACCTAAAAACAGCAAAGCAAGGGAGGAGCAGTGTGCAAGTGTTCTGTTATTTACGAGTATGATATACTTTGTCGTTAGAGTGTACTAACTACAATGCTTCATCTTCTTGCAAAATTGTCTTTCTTTAAGGGACTAATCCATAACCTGTTGGATTTGATTTAATAAATTTTGTGGACTCCAGTGGTCTTTAGATGATGTGTCAAGGAAGGAAGGCTCATTTACCCAAATAAAGTTGGAGCTATTGCAAATAGAGGGCACTTTTGGAGAGAAAGAGGTTGCATTTCCATATGTGAGAGGTGCTTACCTTATCAGTAGTTAAAATGGTTATTTGTAATTGTTAATGCCTCTTCTCCACCCACCATTTGGTCTGTGGAAAATCTTCTGAGGTTTTTACACTGAAGTAGATCACCAGGATGTTCCTGAACTGATTTCATATGCAATTTGTCAGTTCACAGGAATTTGTGTATAGTTCACAGCATTTTGTGTAGTAAAGCCTTCATTGTGCTGAACAGACAAGTATTTTCTCAGCATTATGATAAGAGACACAGATATCAGGCATACTCATTCAAGAGGAATGCCTGTTGTAAGAGGAGTGAAGTCCTAGGGCAGAGTTTATTTAGTGTAAAGAAAAATATAAAAATTAAGGAAACACTTTTCTTACAGCTCCAGCTCCCACCCTCTTGTACAGTGAGTTGGAAGAGTTTTTGATATAAGACAGCGGGTAGTGTGTGCTGACACTTTCCCTCCTCCCCTCAAACATGTATCACCAGCTGGTTTATGTGACCCTGCTCGTTCCAATGAAGTCAATGGTAATGCTGGAATACTAAGCAAATATGACCTGCATACAAGCACAAGTCATGACATAGCCTGGAGTCTAAAAGCCAACAAACTCATGGTTTTCTTTTCTGCAGCAAGTCAGAGATGAGCAACTGCTGTAAATTGTATGGATATCTCAAACAGACCATTTTATTCAGCTCCATAATGCAAATAAAAGCATCACACTAAAGGGGAGAAATGTTTGGTTTGGGTCATATTGTGACAAAATTCTGTATTAAATCAATTTAGCAGCTCAGTTCTGGCAAATCACCAGTAGGTTACTCACAAGTATCAGAGGCTTGCTGTGTCCATTACTAGCATGATAGCAAATGTTAATAGACAGCTCAAACTCTGTTCAAAATTGTGTTTTAAAGTCGAAGCAAAAAATTAAGGCAGGTATTTATTATATACGAATAGTAACTGCCCCAAAACCCAGAGAAAAACCTGTCTGAACTCCCTAGACCTGATTGTCTAAGGCCCATTTTGTGGAAGGTGCTAATTGCCTCCTAAGGGATTCCAAATGCTCTCAGATCATTGAATTCAATGAACCCCTATTGATGTATTTCAGTGAATTCCTGATGAAGTCAGCTCTTTGAGCACTACAGACACAAGGGCTCTCAGAAGTATGCTGGATCATGTCCTACATGGACAAACAAAACAGTGTTAGTACAGTGTTCTGTATGACAACCAGGGAAGTTAATAGGTCAAGAACATCAATTAGAATTTATGTAGGTGTACTTTATGCCTTCATATTTTGGACACACATGCATATTTAACTTTTTGCACTGTGAGTAGTCCCATCGATTCGGATATAGGGAACTGTTTAATGTCTACAACTCAATGCACCTAATTCCTTGCAGGGCTAACACCTAATGGATCTAAGAGCAGGGACAGGACAGGTCTGCTGTTCCGCCAGTCAGCTGGACAATTGTGCTTCCTCAGGAGCTGCTCCTGAAGCCCATTTTGTGGGCTCTGATGGTTCAGGTGCTGCTGCAGAGGCAGCTCAGCTGTGCCTGCAGGTGTTACATAATTATGGATATGGTAATACCAACGGTAAACCCAGGGTTAAAAGTGCCCTCTCTTTGCAAAGCTCTGAGATTGAGCAGTGTTTTTAAGGTATACACAAACTCTTTAAAAAATAGAGCAAACACTTCTTAGCACCTCTCTGGACCTTTTGGGACTAAACTACTTACCCCATATTGGCAAATTTAGCTTTTCAACTTCACTGTGAAATTGATCATTACATTATATTGGCAGCTCTTATCTATTAGAGCTGCATGACATGCATATTGACATGCAACCTCCTCTACAGTGAAATGCAGTAGCCTTTTCAAAGTGACATTGCACTCTCATGGGAAATAACATGCATGCTTTACTGATCACAGATCATCAGATCCTCAGGTTTAGATCTCATACAAAAACCTTCAGATCTCCTAACACCTGAATCCAATACTGAATCAGAAGGAAAAACATTGTCTATTGCATCACTAAGCTGTTCCTGTAGTGGTAAGCTTTCTTGGAGGTCTCTCTTCCAAATGCTAAGCAGCCCAACCAGTCTTAGCTTTTAAGATCACAGCCCAAGGTGGTATGGCTGCAGGCCATAACTCTAATGAAAACCTGGTACAGTGGGTAGATTGTTTCTGGATCTCATTATAGGCAATTGTTCCACTACTTCTGCTGTTTTTAATTCCTAAACCTAATATTTACCTCTGAGCATTCAAAGTTATTTTGAATTTTATCTTGACAAATCACTAAGGGGTCTATTCTTCTTTCAATGCATGCATTTAACTCTCATTAATGTTCATATGAGTTATGCACAGAGCTCAGCTCCAGCAGGTTTTTCCAGCAGGGCCTGAGTCCCAGCCCTTATATGGTGTTTCAAAGTTTCTTGGGCTTCTGAACAAGCACGAAATTCTTCTGCCCAAATGGAGCAGAACAGTGCTTCCTCCCACTCTCCACTATGACCTTCTGGTCTGCTACACCTATCAGTGGTAAGGAGTCTGATCCCTTTTCTTTCCCCATTTCCAGCCATGCTTACTGCGAATCTTGAGAGCATGATTTAGCAAAGAACTCACTCAGGCTCGGTGTTATAGAATCCTTGTGCAAGCTTTTACTGTAGAGTAGCTGACAGTGTATTTTGTACTGAATCAGGCTCTAAATTATGCCTACCGCTCAGTTAACTGGAAAGGAAAACAAGTCTGGGCATATTGCACACCATTTTGACATTCTGTGAGCTCTCTGGCAGTCTTTCAGTTATACTTCTCAAAGATACTTTTACTTTTTTCTTCATATCCTTGATGAAATGTTATGTATCCTGGACTGAGCACATGGTATCTAGAAACAAACAAACCCTGAAGGAATTAATTTTTAGACACAAGAACCCAAAGGTTTAATAGGATGAGTGTTGTTCATACTGTATTAGCTTCTGTAGCATGAGTTGAGAGACTTAGCATAAAGGTTTTGGAAAATTATGATTTCCTGGGGCTTCGGCACCAACCCTTTGATACAGTGCAGGTTACTTTGTCAAGCTCTGACTGAAGCAATGTCAAAGAAAATGCTAGAAATAGAAGGGGCTATTTCAAAACTTAAAAATGCCTCTGCAGGGCAAGGTGCATTCTCCTCTGTCTGGTGAAAGGAAAATAAATCTCTTCCTAATAGAGAAGAGCTGTAGAAAACAGACCTGGAAATACCAATGTCTGCATTACAGAGATCTCTGGATACTGTCATGAAATAACCAAAAATGTCGCTTCTGCAGGTAGAGCTCACTGGGAAAAAAATTTAATTCTTCCACAGACTTTAATGTTTTCTTTGAGGTTGGAGGAAGGAAGAGGGGAGAACTACCCCCCATTTTTGACAAAAGCCAAAACCACAGGAAACACGATATATCTGAAATTAACTGTGCTGCAGGGAATGCTGGACTGACTGATGGTGTCTGACATAATTTTGGTCAGTTTTAGTGCTGTGGTTTGCAGAGAAGAATCAAATTGGAAGGAATTTTGTTGGTTCTGGGGCTTCCAGGGCCCACAGTCCACTGTACTATCTGTCTGAGAGCGAGGATGCAAGATTTCTAGTCCACTTGGTTCCCAGAATTTGGAGCAGTATTGAAGACAGGCAACCTCAACAGATTTCATGAGTGAGAATCTGAAAGTTTCGGGATTCAGTATGATGACAGATGTCATCCTGAAGATATATCTGCAAGCTACGGTGCAGGCCATTTTCAGGCATGAGGCAAGGGTCCTTGATCCCAATAGCTCTGGTTTGACTGAGGTTGGCAAGGCTTCCAGATATGTGCTGAGATCTTCAGTGGGAGGACATACATCAGTCTGGGAAACTGAGCTTCCCAACAGCTCAGCAGCCAGGCTGGCAAGAAGCCAGAAATGCTAAAACCTGCTCAACAGACAGGGTGTCACAAGAAGTTGGTTGAAATACTCTGGGGACAATTTATATATTTTGATGAACCAGTATTTTTGACAAGGAAATGTCATTGGAGAATTCCCAATGAACTGTAGTTTCCAGCAGTTTGAAATGGTTCCAACGTTGTTTGTTTTAAACCAGGTCTTCTTATCAAATGCAAGAAAATGTCAATTACCATGTGCAAAACTATGATGTCAAAGTTATCTGTTTTGGGAGCATGGGTTACTTATAGAAAGCTAGTTCCTAAGTAAATACTATCTATTTTCTGTACAGAAGGCCAGGGGTTCTAGGATTTTGCCTCCTTTTCACTTCCTAGATGGAGTGACCTGGCCCATCAGACAGTAAAGGAAGGTGTACGTGTGTATCTGGGGGTAAATTAATAGCTCCAGCCTCAAAGAAGGAAAGTGCTATTTGATGTTGTGATTTTTACTTCTTCCTTGGGGACAGAACTAAAAAATTCGTGGTCAGTTATAGGATCTCAATAAGGACTGCCAGTGTTCCACCCTTAGGAGCTAAACAAGCTACAAAGCCCATATGTGTTTTTCTTGTGGAGATTTCAGTTTGTCTTATGAGCAGAACCCAATGTATTTCTAATTCATGTCATTCTCTTTAGTTTTGGGATAAAAATGGCTCTGACAGAGCCTGCCACTTATTTTTGCCCTAGTTGTTTTACTTGGATTGCTTTTTGGGCTTGTACCTGGGAGTATTTCAGTGATTCTTGTTTCTTCCCTGTTATCCAGGTTCTGCTCTTAAGGTGCTTTTTGTCCTAAACCCTTGAGCTGCTTTCCCAAGGGTTTCCCTGTTTTCTGTGTGTCTCACCAAATTGTGCAGTGATGTAGAATGGTCATCATGTTCCTGCTGGTTCCAGTAACAGCCTCTTTCTTAGTCTCAGACTGACTTTCGCTGTTGCATGAGAAAGGTGGTGTTGGTGTGTCTGACACTGTATCAGAATCTCACATATTTTTCTTTGTCCTAGTATCTAATGTTAAACTAATGTACTAAATCAAACATCATGCCTTGCAGACAGGCAGTCCAATATAAAAGTCACACATTTACAAGCTTTCATGCTTAAGAAAATTGAATCATAAAATCATTTATCGGAAAAAGAATAATTTGTAGGAAAAGACCTTTCATAAAAGAGTAAGAGCTAGCAACTGCATCTGGATAGCAGCCGTCATAGCATTATTTTTAATATACCATATATTTTTATTTTTCCATCCTCTGGATAATATTTCACAGAGATGGTACAGGGAAGTATGCTTTCAGCAATGATGAGAGTGGCTTTGATGCTCTCAAATGACAGTTTTACCTTAGAAGGAACAATAACCAAGCTTATATTTTCACTAATTGGTGGCACCAGTGAGCTCTACAGTTGGTGCAATATCTTTGTTTTTAAACAGTGAGCTCATTAGAGGCAGTAGGCTGCTTCTATTGGAATGGTTAACAAGCTGCAACCCAGAACATTTCTGCGTGCCTTTCCACCCCCTCAGAGACTGCCTTAGTCATCATAGTCTAAGAAAGTAAGAAAGATTGTTTGCTGAAATGCGAAGGAATTTTACCATTCTGTGGTATTGGAATTAACATATTATTGTTGGATTCCAGGCCTTTATTACTTTAATGTCTTTATTTTGACTATGGTTCTAAAAAAGCAGATCTGTGAAAAAAGTTCTGGCTTAATACACAAACATAAAACTTTTAAGGGCATTATGGTGGAAACATGCTTGATTGAGAGCTGTGGGCATTAATATAACTAATTCAATCTAAACTTGCTTCAGTACCCTCTATTTATTGAAACAACTTGAGCTGAGCAATGGTTATATTGTCTTGCACTGGAAGGAAAACAATTGTTCATTGTATATCTGAATCATAGAGTGGTTTGGGTTGGAAAGGACCATAAAGGTCATCTAGTTCCAATGCCACTGCCAAGGGCAGGGATACCTCCCACTGCTCCAGGTTGCTCAAAGCCCCATCCAACCTGGCCTTGAACACTTCCAGGAATGGGGCATCTACAACTGCTCCAGACAGCTGGTTCCAGTTCATCACCGTACTACTAGTAAAGAATTTCTTCCTAACATCCAATCTAAACCTTTTTCAGTTTAAAGCCATCCACCCCTGTTCTATCACTACTTGTCCTTGTGAAAAGTCCCTCTCCAGCTCTCTAAGCTCTAAGCTCTCCCCAGAGAGTCCCTCTCTAAGCTCTCCCCAGAGCCTTCACTTTTCCAGGCTGATGAACTCAAATTCTCTCAGCCTGTTTTCACAGGAGAAGTGCTCCAGCCTCCTGACCATCTTCATTGCCCTCAGCTGGAGTCATTCCAACAGATCCACAAACTTGGGTCCCCAGAGCTGGACACAGCACTCTATCTATTGTCTCATGAGAGCAGAGGGGCAGAGTCACCTCCATGCCCCTGCTGGCCACGCTGCTTCAGCTGCAGCCCAGGATGGGGTTGGTTTTCTGGGCTGTGAGTGCACACTGCTGGCTCATGCCGGGCACCTTGTCAACCAAAACCCCCAAGTCCTCCTCAGGGCTGCTCTCAATCCATCCTCTGCCCAGCCCTGTTAGTGCCTGGGATTGTCCTGGCCAGGAGCAGGACCTTGCTCTTGCTCTTGTTGAACCTGATGAGCCTCACACGGGCCCACCTCTCCAGCCTGTCAGTGTTCCCCTGGGTGGCATTCCTTCCCTCCAGTGTCAGCCACACCACACAGCTCGGTGTCATTGTCACCGATGAGGATGCTCTTGATCCTGCTGTCCATGTCACCAGCAAAGCTAAAACAGCCAGTCCAGTCCTGAGCCCTGAGATCACCACCAGTTCCTGGATTCCACTTGGACATTGAGCTGTTGACCACAACTCTTTGAGTGTGGCCATTCGGCCAATTCCCTGTCCACCAGTTAGCCCATCCATCAAATCTATGCCTGCGCAGTTTGGAGACAAGGATCTCATGTTAGGGTACTGTCAAAGGCTTTGCACAAGTCCAGGTAGATTACATCAATTGCTCTTCCCTATCCACCAAAGCTGTAACCCTGTCATTAAAAGCCCCAATTTTGTCAGGCAAATTTGCCTTTAATGAAGCTATGTTGGCTGTCATCCACCAGCCTCCTTATGTTCCATGTGCCTTAACATAGCTTTCTGGAGGATTCTCTCTGTGCTTGTGATGGACACACAGGTGAGATTTGACTAGCCTGTAGCTCCCCAGGTCTTCCTTATTTCCCTTTTTAAAAAATAGAGGTGATGTGTCCCTTTTTTCATCCAGTGGGAAATTTACTGGACTGCCACAACTTCTGAAATATATTAGAATTATGATTTAGAATTCAACCCAGTCACCCAGTGGAATAGCAGGAGCTCCTCACGCCCCAGCCTGGAGTCTTAGATGGTCAGCTGAATCTTTCAGCTAGCTTGATGTAGGCCCATCCCTCTCTGCATGCAGTGTTACAAAGCCAGCTATGTACTTTAGTTCCATGTCTAATCTAAGTTCACATGACCAGATATTCCTCGAGAGATCATAGGGACAACCACTGGATTTGCAATAAGACAACAGAGCTTTTGCTTTCAAGACCATTGTCCTCAAGGCTGGGAGGGGGTCTTGGTTAAATTTTCCTGTTTAAGACTGTAGTAGACAGCACTGGCAGCTGAAAAGGTTGTCAGGTGTCAATAACTGTAAGTCTAAATAACTACCCAATACTCTACTGAAGAGAATCTCAAGAGCTAATTGACGGGAATTCTGAAGGATTAACTGGCTAGCATCAATCATGCACTCCGGTATAAAATCTGTTATATTCAACAAGTACCATGAACGATTGCATTTGTACATCTCAAACATATCTTGGGTACCTGGTCAGAGATTTAAAACTGTGATTACAATCTTCATCTTTCTAGACAGTGTAGTTACTGACACTTGGGTCAAGCTTAGAACTCTGTTACACACAGGCTGCTCACCCTTCTACATGCTACTTACTGCTTTTTGAGCCAAACACAGTCTACTTTTTTGGGGGTTGTTTTTGATTGTATTAATATGATCTACACATACTACTTCTGTGTTCTGTTGACCTTGTTCTTTTGCTAGAATTGGAATAAGAGCTGTGAAAAGGTGACTACCTGAAATATGTTATTTCTATGCCACTGTGTGCCTCAGTGGCTACAGAAAGGATTTGGATTACTTGCCTGCTGTTTTCTGTTACTCACCTTGAAAGAAAGAGGAAGGTAGCATGGTCTGTGTCGTCTGCAACCACAGCCTTTTCCAAATGCTTTGGTGTGTTATTGTAACTTGCCTTTTTCCCTCTTAAAAGTCTCTCTGTACTACATTATAAATACCAATAAAATGTTAGTAGAAAAAACCCACATAAAATTCATGTTATTTGTTTTAGACATCTAAAAGATACAGTCAGTGTAGGAGGCTGGAATTTTTTTACAAGGAGGAGTATTATTTTCACTTTTTAATTTCACATTGACCGAAATTTTTACTTTGGGTAAAATAAAAGCATACATTTTCCTGAGCCTTTACCAAGATAAATTTTCTGAACATTAGGCATTCCAGGATATATAGCCAACTCCTCCTGAGAGGCCAACGAATAGACCCGTTTGCTTTGGAATACAGTTTTCTCCATCTCTCATCAGCTCTTGCCTGTGTCAGCAATATGGAACATCATGGAGAAAGCAAATCAGATCTTTAAAATGGACTGGTCATCACCACCTTCTCATGTCTTCTGTCCTGTCATGGTTTAAATCAAGGATTGTCAAGAGGAAATTGGTCAAGTGGAAATAGTGACCTTTTTGCTCTTTGCACACTGGGGAAAAGGTGGGCACAATGTGTTTGGGATGCAGCTGTTGCACATGCCCAAGGGTGGCAGAGATGCCAAGGCACTCTGATAGGGTCAGGAATGTTGGAGTGGAAAGTCAGCCAATCGACTGGCTCATCTCTTTCCATTCATGGTAGTGAGTCACTGTAACCATGTTGTTAAATGAAGTCATCTGTTACCTCTCCTCCAAACTGCATGATTAACACGTTTCATAACAAGCAGATCCCTGCTCATTATTCCCCAATGTTCTCAGATGCTTCTTTTATTTTTCTGGAGGTATCTGAGCCATTTGCAGAGCACTGGGGATGCCAAGTAGGCCAGTTGTCTTGCAGAGATGGTGGCTGGTGTGCCATCTGAGCCCCAGTGCAATCTTTGAACAGTTTGTTTATGAATGGGCTATATTCTTGTACATTTGAAAGAAGAAAAATACTTCAGTTTGTAAATTAACTTAAATATTTAAGACTTACAAAAATGCGTGTTTTTGTACATTACTTTGCACCACTTGGATGACACTGTAGGGACAAACTATTCTCTCTGTTGAAATTTTGAAGGCATTAGTACTGCTTAGCCCCGCAGTTCTCTCAATTAAGGATGCAAACATGAAAAATTCTTTTACCCAAACAGGTTTTTATTGCTGTTAACATACAGTTATACGATATGCATAGATAGAGCTTTTGATCCAAGGGCCTCTCAGTATCTTTAGAAAAATATATCACAGTAAGTTAGTAAGAATTCCCACCATAAGGCACTTAAGACCCATGCCTTTCTTGTGGAAGTTTTCACAGCAGAATTATTTAAAACTTAATTTTATCAGTCTGGATAAAGACTGAGGTACGAGCTGAGCCATCTGATTTTCATTGTAACCTGTTATGTAACAAGGTCCTATGCAAATAATCTGTAAACCTTGCATGGATAATCTTCCAGAGGCATTGTGATGTTCTTGAAGGACTTCCAATTTTTCCTTCTATTACTGATAGCAATAGACCAGTTTTTTTACCTTAGGGGTGACCAGCTTTAAACTTTTTTTAACTTTTACTGTGAAGTTGAATGCTGCTTTACTAGGGAAGCAATGATTTAAGCATTCTATCTGTTAATTTTCAAAAATTCATTATAATTCTTTCTTACTTGTTCACAAAAATGATGGCTCTATAGAGTACTTGGTGACTGCCACTGCATTTAGGTGGTGAAACTTGCTGGTATTATTTAAACTTGTCTGTAATGCTAAACAATGCTTACTTTATCTAATTGCAAGGTGCCATGGAAACGTATTCTGAGTTGTTCTTACAACTGTATTTCATGAGCTGCTCAAAGTTTGAGACCCCACAACCCAGCTCCAGTGTGCTGGTTATGATGTACCTGTCTTAATTTTCTGTATCCTGTAAAGCCAGGCCATTGCTATTTTGGCAACTATTTTTCTCTTATGAATATCAAAGCATGTTTTTTTGGAATTTACAATGAAAAGTGTGTTTCAAAATATAACAGCAATCATTTTTATATTCTTGAAGTTGAGGTCCTGAGGTGACTAGCAGCTTTCATACCACACGAGATCAAGTCTGTAGTGCAGTGCAAGCACTGAGCTCTTCTGTGCGATGTAGCTAAGCCAGTCCTCGTGTGTGTGAGAAGCAGTCTCTGAAGGGCTGAGGTACCAGCATGTGCAGCACTTGGAGGAGTGGACTGTTTCTCACAGCCAGAAGAGTGCAGGGGGGGGTCTGAATTATAGTCCACGTAGCAAAATAACCACCTTCTCCATTGGGAACATTGTGAATATGTAATTATTTAGTGACAGCAGATAGTTTAACATTCACCTGCTATTAGCTGGTTACTGATTCTGCTGTGTTGACCTACCTGCTTGGCAAATTGAAAAAAATACAATCAAAACAAAGAAATGGAGCTGTCTGCACTCTGGAAAGGACTTTAGATTTGTTTCTGACAGTGATCCATGGCAAACACTTGAGATAACAAGTGTCTTCATTTGTCCTACATTAGGAAGGTGTGGGATGATTTTTCTCCCTTACAGTATCCAATGCATTGATAGTACATAATGTTCTGAGATTGGTTTAAATTTGGAAGAAAGTACTTTATTATTCCTTTAACAGTGCTTTTAAAACTCAGTTCTGATAACTGGCTTTTTTTGTTTGCTTCTGTAGAAGTTGCATGAGTTTTATATCTTGGAAAGATTTTTGTGCCATGTATGTCCAGTGGCTATAATTGGTACCAAATATTTTGAACTCTCCAGCTTTTAACTTGATTAAGGATTTTTTGGCTCCTTATCATGATAGAAAAAACATTTACTTTTTCTCCGCCATTCATTAACATACTTCCAGTATGTCCTCATCTTGTTCATCTCCCCTCTATAGTAAATAATCTTAGTCTTTTCAGAGCATTCAAACAGTCTGATTGTTATTCATTATAGCTCAGTCACCCAACACTTCTTTTTCCCTTTCTTCTGGCAGCTGTAGATTTTACTGGGGTTTCATTTGCTGTTTTAAGTCCCGCTCTTGGCTTAAAAGGTTCACATTTTCTATGTTGATGTACATTACTGTTGTCAACAATTAATTTTGGGACCCTTTGCATAGCTGCTTGTGATGTCTCAGCATATCATCCTTGTCCTACTTTGTCCTGAGATAAACACCCCTCCATACCCTGTAGATGCTGCCATCTCATCGCTCCTCGGCCTCCCAGAGCATTAACAGGCCATGAAATAGAGGAAACCTTCAATAGTTAGCCTTTAGCTATACAGAAATTTGACCTGAATGTCATACTCATCTTTTTACAAATTTTTGCCCCAGCAGTATCTCTTCACTTGGCTTCTTTCATAGCTTCTCACGAAGAAGCTTGTCACAGGGTGACTGCAGTTACTTTGTGTCAGACAGCTTTCCTGACCTTGCTGCAGTACTGACAGAGCTGTAATGAATCTCAAGGGTTGAGACCTAGTTTGCTATTTGAATCAGTTTGCCAAATTCACCTGGTCAGTTCTGTGATGGGTGATTCAAGGCTCTAATTCCTTGATCATTCTGAGATAACACTTATGCACTGAAGGAATAATATTCCGATGGCCCGACTCCTTTGGAACAGGACCTTTCTCAAGTGAGAGCCTGTCTTTTGCCAGCAGCCCAGCCAATTTATACTTTAGATCTTCTGGACTTTCTGTGTAATGTCATCATCTGTGCCTGATGACTCATTGTTTTTATAATTATGACTCTGCTGAAGAACCTTTTCCCTGACACCTCAATTTCCCAAAGTATATCATCCTTATTAGCTTATTAGCAAAGAGGAAGGAGCTTGGATGGTGATCCCCACCTACAAATCTCTGTGACATGCCTGGGAACATTAAAGCATGCCCTGGCAGTTCATGATATTTTCTAATAAACCCAAATTTAGAGATATGATAATCAACCACAAGTAGCAATACTTTCCCCCTCAAATACTGGTCCTTTTTGTCACTTTTATTAAAGTAGAGCAGTATGTTGAGTCTTTTTTCCTATCCTTTTCTCAATTTTCCAATTTACATGGTAATTAAATTGGTAACTGGGACAAATAAAATTTTGTGGATAGATCCCATTTTTGTTCTCATTTGTCATTCAAGAGAAAATTAAAATTTTGGTTGAAAAATCACAACTTCCCACATAAAATATTGCATTGAAGTTACAGAGTTCAGTTTTTATTCCATTTTCATCCTACAATCACCTGAAATTTTTTCCATTTCTTCTGATAAATTCCCTTCTGATATACATGTCATATATTTATTTTGCCACCCGTGAAATTCTTTGCTGGAATTTTAAAGAAAATAAAGGGAAAAAAACCCTAGTGAATGGGATTCAAAAAGTGCCAAGCTTACAATCCAGAGAGGGCAGTGCATAGCACCATTAAGGATAACGAGTAGAGTAATTCTCTGGTGGAGACTCTAATAAATGTAGTCGCGTGATGTACTAAAGAACACATGAAAATGGATGTGGTACAACAAAATTATTCATAAAGAGAAACGCAAAAGGTTGTCATGCTGAGTGGTTACATGCAGTTATGTGGAGCACTAACAAGGTTACCACTAGAAGCAGAGTACTGGGTGCTCACAGATGTTTTCTAACTAGCATGGAGCATAAACTGTTTTTATCTTAGAGTGTATAGACAAAGCTGGAGTTGAAAGGGTGCTAAATCTTTCTACTGATTGTTAATAATTCAGAGTCAAATGGCAATAACAACTCATGTAGGTCAGTGTGACAACCACAGCAACTTCAAGATGTTTGATGGAAGGTTTTCAGGCTACATGCTTTACTGCTCTTTCTCCTGGATTCTTTTTGATACACTATGATCATATTCTCACCCCGCGCTTTATAAATAAGCAATGAAATGTGTGCATGCATGTGTGCATATATGCACACAAATGTTAATGAAAGATAGCAACAAACTGAAATACTCATTGGAAAAGTTTGCTGTGGAAGCAAGGAGTACTTCCTAAGCTGCTACTGTAACATATCAAACTGTAATGACGGAAAACCAAAGGCTGAAGCTCTGCTCATGTTCCTGAAGTACCAAATGTCTAGGAAGTGCAGTAATTCAGAGAGTTGGCTAAGTGTTGTTCCAGCAACTCACTGAGCTAAAACATCATTTACCCACAACATCAATATGATCTGCGTTTCATACTATCATTTAAACATTTAAACAGCAACAGATTTACAGCACAGACTGGAGATATAGCTGTAACTAATACTGTAACAAAATCAATAGACAAATGTTTTAGAGAAGGGCAGTCGCTGCTGTTCTCACTGATGTGTGTTTGTGTACATAGCACAGTCACACCAATGTGCTTTAAATTCAGCTCATTGGAAGGAGTTTTGAGCCCAGGGATTTAAAACATTCAGACTTCTTCAGACCAAAATCATATCAAGACATGGCTAGGAGTATCAGTGCCATGTCTAGAGCCAATAAAAATCTGTGGAAGTGTTTTTCTACTGAAATTGGCCTTTGGGGATTTGCCTTTAAGATTACATTTTAATTGAAGTAGTGAGCCAGTTCTGCATGTGGTGGAAGCAAGAGGGCTGCTAATATTAGAGCTCCTCAAGAGCCCTGCAGATTCTGCCAGGTTAGTTAAGATGTTTCTACTGGACTTAGACTTCAAGATGTGGAATGATGAAACAGTTTGTACTGTTTCATCAGTGCCTCACATCTTCAGAAGTTGATTTTGGGCAAGCTATTAGTGGTCATGGTGCTCAGCTGGGATAGCAGCTATTTGCTTTCACATTTCGGGTATTTACATCAATCACCATAAGCATTTTGTCACCTCATAACATCCTGGATTTTAAAAAAATACATAGGAACAGGATAAAAAAGTAAAAGCTGAAAGGATGGGCAAAGTCTCTGTGACCTGCAGCAAAAAAAGAAGTCTGTGTAAATATCAAGCATAAAAATTATAACTTGGAGCATTTACCTCCAGAAGTTATAATGTGCTGAATGCCTTTGATCCACACACCGCAGTCATTAAAGTTACTAAATAGGTTTTTCTTCATATACAGGTCTTTTACCCTGCATTTATGGGCTTAGAGTGCCAACCTTGAAATAAAGACTTATATTGATTTTTATTTTGAGGTGAACATAAACTGTACTATTCAAAGCCTATTTCATGAGAAACCAATTGTCTTTTTCATTTCTAATTTTCTGCAGATTAACTACCCAGGAAGAGAATCAGAAATAGAAATCATTAGGAAAATTTAGGAATTAAAATGTTCTTCTCTCACCTAAACAAGGAATTGCAATGAACAGTTTTCATGTGAAATAGGGGTTAAAAAAATTTGATTTGCATCTCAATGTTTGTGCATGCAGCTGGAGAGGAGCAAGCAATACCAGGAAGGTAATTTTAGCTAATGTATTTTAGTCTACCTTTAGGACTGGCTGAAGGCACAAGCATGATCTCTTTCTATTGTTCAGCTGACAAGTTGTAACTTGTGAAGTTACAGGAGCACAATCCCTTCTAAGCAGGAGCCTCTCTACTGAGATATTAATCTGAGGTCCTCTTCTAATTGCCAACAGCAATCAGTTTGTTCATGTGGTAGAGGTTTCTCTTGTTGGCAGAGGACAAAAGGGTTAATGAATAAGTGATGCCAAAAAACAAACCCACATGTTGCACTGGGAAATGCTTCCGCAATAGTGTGTCATTGTTCGAGTGAGGAAATGTCACGTGCAGCTTCAGACTATTTATACTGCCTAAAATCAATTTTGAAAAATGTAAGCACTGGCCACAGTGGGGCCCTAGCAAGGATTTGAAATAAACCTCCCAGGAGGAGGATGTAATTATTTTCTCTTAATATCTAAAATATCAGGTTTAAAGGGAGAAGGTAAAAGCATTCATTCAGCACAAGTGCCTCAGTGTGTTTATTGAATGGAATCACATTCTGGAGGCCAGCACTGTGCTGCCTCACATGCCTGCTATCCCACTAATTTTGCTGGGATTAGAGGGGGTGTAAATGAGTGCAGAGTTTAGCCACGGGATTCTAAATCCACTTTGGCTGAGAAACCACATGTGGGCATGTGTACACCTCCGTGCACAGACACACACAGTCTGCCTTGCACCGCTGCAGGTGGAGATTGCTGTGGTATGCTTCTGGGGTGGGGTCCCCATGGCAGGAATGTCAAAAATCTTTTTAATCTTATTCACCTCAGAGAAGTTATAGCTGCCCTTGACAGTGGTATTTTTGTCTTCAAAACGTACTGCTATTTTTAAAACTAGTTAAATGCACTTAGTTGAAGAAAGCTGTATTGCCTTAGTACTTTTCATTGCATTTGTGAGCTTCCACCTGTCATCCAGTTTGACTGTGTTCGAATGAGATAGCCACACACCAGCTTCCTTGAGCAGCAGCAAATGACCATGGGGAACTGAACAGGAAGAACTTATAAACTCTTTGCACGGCTAAAAGATATCCATGAGTCTTTAATTAAGGAAGATGCACTTGGAGGGACTGCTATTGACGAGATATTTTTCTTTCAAGCTACAGAGACAGATGCAGAGCTGAACTCTGGCCAGTTGTGTGTGTGAAGCTGATGTGAAAGTCCTATCCAGAAGGTTGTTCAGTTGCTCTGAAGCTCTGTGAGGGCCGAAGGTCAGAGTGAGACTTCCTATCTTAAGAATTGCCATAGTGTCTTATCTCCTAGTGATAATGCTTGGTCTTGCAAAGTAGCGGAAATCTCTTGAAAATTATTTCCCTTGCTCTTCGCCATCATTAGTAGGGAGTTTGTATTCTTCTGCCCTCAGAGGGATCAACAAGCATAGGGTCTGGACATCTGTGTGATGTTAGGGCCACGTCAAAGTTAGAGTCAGGCCTGAGCTCAAATTTCAGATATATCCAGGTACCTGGAATCCAGATACCAGGTTTTGCTCTGCACTCATCTCTGATTTTACCCAGATATAGTAGGAGCAGAACAAAACAAGGCAGGTCAGTCCAAGAGGGGAGATTTAAAAGTAAAGATGTGAGATCTACAGGAAGGATTGCTGCTATCTCCGGGCCATATTGTGTCATTGATTTTTAGGCTGATCTCTTAACTGATTCCAATTGGGACTTAGACTTAAAAACTGATGATACAGTACGGCCTTCTGTGATGAAGGGTGAGGGCTTGGGTCTGCTTGCAGCTGCAGTGATGTAAACTTGAGTCACTGCACTCAGCTGGAGTTAGGTCACTTGTGCTGGAAGAGCTTAGGGGCTGTTCTTGTGGGGTCAGGGTGAGGAGGCACATCAGCTGCTTCAGAGAATCGCCCATCTGCGCCCTCTCTCCCCTCAGCTAGTCAGATAATTCAGGGCAGTTTACCTCTCTATGAGAAAAGAATAAACAAGTATTGAAGTAAGCACTGCATAAAAGCACTCACACAGGCACTTAGGAGATGCGCTGTAAGTTCACACCCCGTGTTGCCCTGTGGTAACTTGTTTGTAAGCTGGTTCTCTCTGAACACAGAGAGCAGGCTGCAGCCCTTTACATCACCCTAATGACTGCTTCTCAGAAAGCATTTGCAGCCTGTTAAGCTCTTAAAAGAAATAAAGAAAAGGGATGGGCTAAAAAAAGTCTTCCTTCTGGGGATATTTTCCCAAGCTTTTGAAGTAAGAGGAGCCTAACAGTTCTTACTAGTTAGTACCTAATGATACTTAAATGTAGTCCAATTGCTATTCTTAAGATTCCAGTTTCTGTCTGCTAGAATTTGTTATAGCTGTCAATAAGCAAATCACAGTAATAACTCCAGTGGTGCCTGCTGATACCTCTGTGGTTAACATTGTTTTCATTAGTTTTCTTATAATTCTGTGTTTATTAGGAGTTGTAACTTGGACAGAGAACCTGCTCTTCATGATTAATTTACTGATATAATTATAAACTATTTTTTATTTTTAAATCTAGGTAATTTTACATTTACAAAATGCCAAGAAAAGCATGCTTAAAAATGGTTTACAGCGTAAGAAAGCTTTTTATTATTTTTATTTGATCATTTGAAAATCCCATTGTTTGCCAGAATTCCTCTCAGACCAACAATGAAACAAGTTAACACCTCAGATGCTGGGACATAATAAACTACAAAATGGCCCCAAGCATACATTTCTTTCCAGAAATCCTCAAATCTTGACAAATGCTTGGAAATATTACTTGGGAACATACTGTGCTGTTAGAGGTACTGAAACCCACAAAACAGAGAATTAACTTCAGCCCTCAAATATATCCCTGCAACTCAATAAACTACATTCTGATTAATGTTATAATTTGGCCCAGAAAATTTAGGGTAAACCTTTTGGTTAACACATAACTGCACTGAGCTTTTGCATGAGTCTCGACCCTCTTTTTTGTCTTACAAGTCATTGGCCTTGAAATACCTATTAAAGGCATAAATGGGTAATTTATAGATGAAGGGCCAAATTCACCAGTGCCAGGTCTGGAAGATATAAATAACACTTTCTTGTTTCAGCATGGCTCGTTGCACTCTGCCTTCCTTTGGTGTTTTCTGATGATGGAAGGAGATTAATTTAATTTGTGGTTGGGATTTCATATGAGCCTCACTGTTAGCAGCTGCTGAATCAGTGCATTCCTCTGTTACTCTGGTCATTTGCTTCTTGGCTGTCTAGCACACATTTTGGGCAGCTGGGGTCCTTTCATTCCTCTACTGCCACTACTAAACAGGACACTGGGCTTTGCACAGATGGGTAGAAGCTGACATAATTTCGATTTGAATTGGTTCTGGAATTTTGCTTAAATATGTTACTTCTGATCAGTAGTACTAAGTGACTTGACTGTCGGTCTCCTAATCAAAACACTGCTTGAACACATATATTTATTTAGATTAATAATATAATCAACCAATTGTAGGTCAGGAAAAAAAGTCTGCTCTAGAAATCAAAGTTGTGTTTTGATTTGGTTGTTTTGGAATTGGAAAACTTATGGAAAAATTCCTTTGACTAGAAAAACTATAATAAACTACATGCTACATTAAACCTTAAAAAATGGACCTGCTTTATGTTGCTTCCAAAGGGCAGATCGTAATCCAACAGTATCTGGTCAATGCTGATGGATAAATGGGCACTGTACTTAAAACACTGGGAAGCCTTGAGGCAAGAAATGATATTCATTTAGAGGTACTGGTGCTTCATTAGGAAATCATAGCTGTGAACCAAGATTTTACTAGTTCTTGTAATGTAAAAATCTGATTACTTTGATTCTGTTCATTGGTGACTTTTCAACTAGAGACTTTAACTATAAATTTCGACAGAGACTGTTCAATTGCAAAGCTACTCCAGGAAAAAAGAAAAAAAAAAAAAAACAAAAAAACAAAACAACAAAAAAACCAAACCAAAAACAAAAAGCCACCTCTGCTGGTGTGTTATATTAAAATTTATGCCATCTATCATTCTAATAGATTTTCTCTATGATTTTTCCATGATATCATGAGTTCAAAATGCTCTCTTTTTTTTTCCTTGATACTGTGCTTTTTAGAAAAGCAATCCCTTTCCTAGTTCTGTCCTTTGAAGTAGCTCATAGCATGAGAGGTCCAGCATCAAGAGTATTTAGACTAAACCATGCAGAAACCCCAGTGGAAGTCAGCAGGTAAGCACAGCATCAACTCTTAAAACCTGAAAAACAAACCAAAATGTTTTAGAGGACAAGGAGGGGGATGACTGAATCTTTTTTATGTCTACAAGAGCAAATAGCATCAAGTTTTGCATACCGTGTACTCTGATATTCTTAATTAGAAAAAATTAGTATGTTGGGATTAATTTTCTGGAATCCAGGAAATTCTATACTTTGGAATAAATGTAATAAGGTTACTGTAATAATTGCCATGCTGCAGGGATGTTACAGAGCAACAAGTTACATGCCGTTTCAGTGTATGTGTATGCACATATTTACATGGACTTCTTCTCCAAATTAGGAAGAGACTTTATACCAGGACATGGTCACTACATTTCTGCAAGGAATTGCCTTTTAGTATAACATGTAAACTTTTAATTTGCTTCAGAAATCAAATTTATAGTGTAATTTGTTGACGTATGTTTGTATGCAGCCCTTGTTAACCAGTGGTATTTGAAAGAAGCAGCAGATAACAAAGGGATGATCCCTACTGCTGGCCTCTAAAGAGAGGTGCTATATTTCTCTCAGCTGTGAGGAGATGCATGTGCTGTGTTTCCAGTTACTTAACTGCATTGTAAAAAATAAGCTATATAAACATCTCCACAGATTAGTTCTGTACCTTAAACGCTGCTCTCCTTTGTCATGGATGAAAAGAAAGCTGCCCATGGAAGTATGTTTTGCAGTGTAAACTTAGGTATAGCACACAAGAACCTTGAACTAACCTGTGAATGCAGCCATAGTTTTGTGTTATTATAGGGGCACAGCTTAACTCACTTAAGTCAGGTATTCTCTCCTTATTAGTAAGAAAATTAGTAAGTAAAAATTAGTGAGAAATAGCTTAGCTCAGGGCAACCCATTGAAAGAGACTCTGTCTATACTGTGAATCTGAACCATTTTATTACATCTGGCAGAGGATGCAGAACTGTACATATTCTAGTCCCCATCTTAAATGGACACCTATGGCAGCAGTATTGTAAGTACCATG
This sequence comes from Sylvia atricapilla, assembly GCF_009819655.1. Lineage (NCBI taxonomy): Eukaryota > Metazoa > Chordata > Aves > Passeriformes > Sylviidae > Sylvia > Sylvia atricapilla. The sequence goes on along the minus strand of NC_089148.1, from coordinate 19,726,063 downwards.
TACAGTCTGTCTCCATCACATTCTTTTTAGGCCCAGTATGTTGGTATTCATTGCGCTACAGGAGAGCAATAATTATGTTTTAATAAAGTTTGCAAAATAATGTGCCCGTCAGAGTAGGATTATTTACATAGACCACATAGTTGTAGTTTGGAGGTTTTGTATATGCAGATAGATCAGAACAATGTCTTTCCTATATTTCCGTGTGGTTTTTTGCCTTTTTTTTTTTTTTTTTAATACAAAACAAAGAAAGTGAGAGCTCCAAGAATGATTAGACATCTTGTAAAAGCTTTCTTAGTGCTGCTGCTGACCTTTTCAGTCTGTTCTGCTTTGCTTTGGTATGTTTAACTGCCCCGGGAGGTCATTATCAGACAGTGGTGACTGTTTTGTCAGGTCTTATTGTTTAATTAGATCACAGCTTATGTCAAAATTCTAAAATTCTTTTGGCACATGCCAAAATTTTCACAGTTTTTAGTTTTTAAGTTGAAATATTTCTCAAACAATAAGCAGCAGCTACAAGGGAGTAGACAAATTTATTTAATATTTACAGTGTGCACTTAAAAAATTGTGCCTTGGGTTAAATTCATTGAAATGTGACATCTTATTTTCAAGAGTATCCTATGGGTAGTCCCTTGAAACTTATATTGACATTAATATAAGCCTTAAGAAATAGGACTGGAGAGGCTCACATTATCTATAGTAAAGCTAATTTTTTCTACTGATCTTGCCTCCAATCATCTGAAATGGTATAAGACTGTGTAAACAAACCCTCATCTACAGAATTAGAAAATGATGGTTTTGATATGCCTTTCCTGCCCTTGAAATTATATGCCTGAAGTATGCAATCTGTGATGCACCATGTTCCAGTAATGGTAAGATAATCGGTACAAGTTTCTAGGCTAGAGGTAAATGCCAAACAGCCATACCACAAATTTGTTGTTTGGATGGTTTACTTGTCCCTGAGTAAGGCAACCTACCTGTCTTTTTCTTTGCCATATTTAATTAGAAATTAGTGGAAAAGAGGTATATTACTCATTCCTCAGCATTCTAGTCAAGAATAAATTTTCAGTTGCCATATTCTTATTCATCTTGTACAGAGCCAAATCAATTAGTGCCTTTGGAAAGACGCAGTGTTCAAACTGAGCCAAGAGTGATGATGTTCAAAGGATCAAAACACTAAATGACCTCATACAGGTCCTGTGTTCTGGAAAATGTATCTCCTTTTTTTACAGTTCTCTTGTATGGCATAATAAAGTCTCTCTCAAGACACTTGGTGTCTCTGAGCAAAATCGACCTCAAAGCCCCAAATCTCCCTCACAATTAGTAAGGCTATTCTGTGTCTTGATACTTCAGTGTATGAGGCAGGAAATCATACAGACTTTGGGGGGTAATTTGTTTCTCCAGAACTATCGCCCTTCAATATCTCAGTATCACTGTTCTCCAAGCATTTCTCTGTTGAATATTTATAGTGCATGACCCCTCTGCCAGGGATTGCCGTGAGCTCTGTGGTATATCAGGGCTTAGGCATTTGATAGAGCAGGGTCTGTGCTACACCTTCAGAGCAGGCACAACCACTGTCCCTCCCTGTGTAACACAGGAGCTGAATCACTCACTGAGACAGATAAATGACAAATGTAGAACCCAGACAAGAGCAAAAGGTGGTGTGAGGTAGCGACTAATTACTGCTGCTGTTGGGTGTAAAGGCCATGACTAGAGCAGATATAAAATGAGGCTGCCCCAAACAGGCTGGAGCTGCTTTAGAGCGACTCTGGGGAGGGAGAATTGGCTCGAGAACCCTAATATCTCCTACCTAGTCTTCCTTAAAGGCAAAATGGCAAAAATTAGTGACTGATGCACTGAAGAGAGGTCCAAAAGTGGCCATATGTTAGCCTGAGGTTTGGATGTGAGATTTCCAGCACTCATGAAAGCTGTGAGCACTCATCATGAAGGCAGCAAAGTGAACCAGTTTCTGCCAAGAGCAGTAATGAGGGGACACTGTACAAAACAGGGAACCAAGAATATGTTGTAGTCATTTTAATCAGGCGTATTTTCAATCATAAACAAGATCTAAACCTACCTGCAGCCTGAAGGGACAATCAGCCCAGGTGTGAATTTGACTCCATTTCCCCTGCCCTGTATTTGGTCAAAGCAAGGCGCATTGGGCAAGCCAGACCTGCCCTGTAAGCAGCCAAGGCTCAGTCACTCACTGGATGTGCTCAAGGCCTGTCCACATCGCTCATTTCCTGTCAAATGGCTCTTGCTTGACCAATGGTGTCCTGTTGTATCTGAGGTGGGCTGTTTTCTCCTCCCCAGGATCAGGCACAGGCTCGGTTGTGCCTTCTGTGGTGTTAAACTGTTCTCATGCTGGAGAAATTGTGCAGCCCTCTGCTGTCTGGGCAGAGACTTGAGGACTAATTTTTCTGGTAGTCCCTCTGGGTCTGCATTCAGCGTTTTTTTATGTCTGGCCATTGGTTTTTAGCCCTTCTCTATTTACTCACTCTGTGGTAGCTTTTGATATCTGCCCCAGTTGCAGGGCTTTCCTCAAGTGTGTTCCCAGGAGGTGTACCAAGCTGAGTTTCCCCACCATGTTTGTTGTCTGTAGTGTATACTTATTGACAGATTCCTAAATTGCTCGGTTTCTATGTGGCACATAAAAGCCATCTCAGAAGGTAATCCTCAATTTACTATGTTGACTTATAGAGACCAGAGAGAAAGCAGAGAGGAGCCTTTCACCCTCATAGCTCTACAGAGAAGATCATCAAGTTAACTTTGCATAGCTGGGGATAGGGCCAACTCTCTGAGGATAAGCATGCCCCATGTTTTCCCATGCCTCAAAGCATGAGGAAAAACAGATCCACTCCAGATGAGAAAGAGGTTTTGAAAAATTATTCAGGAGTGTGAACCATTTCTGCAGGATCTTTGCTATAAAGCCTAATATTTGTGTCTCGTTCACAGAGGGAAGGATGCTGTATCTTACCGGTTTGGGAGAAAACCTATGTCAGTCTTGAGCCCAGTTCTTGACTCATATTTTGTTTGACAATCTGATTAATTTGCCTTTTTCTCCTTCTAGACTTTTTTGCTGAGCAGCTGTTAACACTTTCTGTTCCTATTTTATTATGAATACCATGTGAGGGATAAGCATGTATATTGTATTGCATGAATGTAACATAAGACAATCTCTGCCCTCAGATCCTGGCAGTGTAATGCAGAAACAGTTACAGTAGAATGTGAGGAATCCAATTTTCTTTTCATTTTAGATAAATGAAGTAGTAGTTAATGTACTAAAATATATAGTAAACAAATGGAGTTAATAAGGCATCTAGATCCATGTTTTACAACTTCAATTGCCAAATTTATTTTGACAAATACCTAGAAATTAAATTGATAAAATTATGCAATGTGACAATATTTATACTCAGAATCAATATGTAAAGTAGTATGTTTCAGACTGAGTTCATAAGGCTGCAACTGCTTTGTAGCAGATACTACAGTGCCACATGACTTTCCCAAAGAACAGTATTGACAAGCAAATAAATGCTGTTAGTGGTATTAAAAGATAACACTGTGTACAGATATTTGTAAACAAAGTATGCTATTATTATTTAGCATTTATTCAATTATTAAATAACTCCCAAGTATCACATACAATTGGAACTTTAGTGCTAAACTGCTGTGCTAGATAGGAGCAATGTGCAATTATGGTTCCCCATAGTTACCTCTAAGCTCTTTTCAGAGAATTAGCTCACATCAGCCCTCCCCACAAGCAACTGATTACCTGAATATCTGTGGATTCACTGTCTTTAGCACACAAACCCTCATTGCCCAGAGCCCTTTCTAGGTACTAGTAACACCTTCCCAAAACATTATTATGATTGAGATCTGTTTATGGCATTTTGAGCTTTCCCAACGAGGTATTTTCAAAGCTTGCACTTAGTGTGTTTTCTGGCCTGGTAACCAGAGCTGGGCTGTGTTTATGGTACAGGCATTAGCATAGTGGCATACTGATGTGAACCTGCCCACAGTGCTCATAGTGGGGTGACAGCATGTTACAGCACCATTCTGACTTTCAAAACTACTCCTGGGCCCAGTGTTACAGCTGATTGCTCCCTGACAGAGGGAAATGGGAGTGGCTGCCTTAGGTTGAAGCAAGATGCAACCAAGCCTGCACACAAGGAGGCTCTCTTGACTCCTGCCTAGGGTTGGGGAGGCTGGGTCCTGTGGAGAAAATAGTTGAATTTGAACTAGTTTGGCCTACACATGCTGTAATGTATGATGCTTACATGCGTATCTCCAGCAAGTAAGATGTTATTTAAGCTGATGGTAAGTGGATAGAAAAGATGCTGTACTGTCTTTCTCTCTCAGACTCTGAGTCTCACCAGGTTTTCTTCACTGCTTATAGAGGGTGGATTGCAGATGGAGCAGTTGCCTGCCATGTATAAAGAAACTTCTCTTCTATTTAACTTTCAACAATGCTGTTAATAACCTCTTAAAGCTGCTTCTATTGACTTAGCGTGTGATGGCTTTCTGTGCTCACTCTGCCTTTTCTGTACATTCTCTCTTGGCTCTTTGTAACCTGCAAACCTTAGTCATCTCTGTAGCTTTATGTGTTATAGCAATGGATTGGAATTAGCTGTCTAGCCCACATAAACATCATTCTACTGATGAAACATATTCTTAAAGTCTTAGCTTTGATGTCACTATTAATCAGCACTTGACTTTCAGTTAGATTTCTAGTTTGCAAATGTGGGGATCAAAACAGGTATTCAGGTCTGCTGAGGGCTGTTTGAATGGCTTCAGGCTGTTCTTTGAGACTGTACTGGGATGAAGCAAATGAGCGAACAAAACGTTCTGTTAGCAAAATTAGAAGCTTTTAATTTTCCTTTAAGAGGTTAGGAATTTAGAACAACTTGTTCACATCATCATGATTCGCCAGTGCAGTGTCTAAGGTATGTTTTGGTTATTATTACTTAGAATCTGTACAGCTACTGAATGAACAAACCCAGGCTTTTTTATACTGAAATGTAAAGCTTGCAAAGGCAAATAATACTGTCAGTGGGTGAATGTTCACAGACACAGTATTTTAGGGTGCTATGGGAGGTCACTCAAATTCTGTGGATAGAAGTTGGTCTCTGAAAAGTGTGTACACTTTTCCTGTCCTTTGACAACTGTAGTCAAGCAGTAGTCATGTTTTCTCTCTTCCCTGTCCTGATCAGGCTTTGCAGAGTGGATTCCATTAGAAGGGATTCCAGAACAAAGTGAACAAGGGAGTTTCCTCCCCTTTGGCCTAAATTGTGGCATGGTGGTTACAGGAAAGATGAGGATAAGGCATTCTCATTACCTCCTGAGGGAGCTGGGAGAGAACCTGGGTAGGGCTCTATTATTAAATTAAAAGGAAAAAAAGGTAGAAATTGCATCCAATACTAATTGCAAATGCCAGGTGTTTGGATCTTATCGAGAACCCTTTGGAAAGAGGAATCTTCATATACCCTAATACAATACTTCTCAATTACTGTAGTTTTAAATTACATCTGCCTCAGACCTAGCTGGTTTCAGCCAGAGTGGACCAAAAAGGCTTGCATCTCTTTCTTCTTTGTCATATGGATATGCCTTTTATCTTAAGTATCTGGGATTTAATATTTCAAGGGAGACTAGACTCTTGCAATCAGGATGCTAAGTGTTGTTCTGAGAATGTATAGACTTTGACATATAAATTATGAAACCAGAGTTGTTGATTGGTAACTGCAGAAATATGGAGGAATTAGTCTTATATTTCTCTTATGCTGTGAGAGGTTAGCATATCAATACATCATGCTTCCGTCAGAAAGAAAAGCAGAAGGAACAAAACCATAACTAAACAAAGGTCCCGACATTCAGATCTGTCAGATATGTGATTGCAGGTCAAAGGGATTTTAGCACATCCCAAAGGTTTGGGAGACATGGGCTTAAGAGGTCCTGGTGGAACCAGCTTTTGAAACATTGGAATCTGTTAAACTCTGCTGGCTATTTGCACCATGGGCTGTTCTGGCATACCTCACAGGCTGCCAAACCAGTAAAAGATCACTGGAAAGGTGGCTTTTTGCTGTAGTTTCTTTTTCTTTCCAATTTGCTGCTTTTCTTTATTTATGCTACTTTTTCTTAATTTACTATTCTCTTCCAGCTCCTTGGAATATGAGCTATACTAATTTGGGTATTATATCATCATATTTAGAGGCAATATGGACGTTACACCTGACTTAGTTCACCTAAGTAACTAAATCTCAGTGAACATGTCTAAAGGAGTCTTAGGGAGGTTAAAGTGGTATGATATGCATAGTGAGGGGTCTGGAAGAAGAGGTAAGCTACCCCGATTTAGACTTCCTCTAGACTTAATTAGCATTCTTCAATGTACTTAGGCTCCTCTCGGTTGTTGGCCCAGCATCTTCTCATAAGTCAATTTCTACTTCTCATTCTGGAAATAAAACAGAGTAGAAGCACAGGATTTTGAATGTAATCAGACCTATTATCTAGTTTGATCATTATTTTGTAGAGATTTGATTGCTACTTATGATCTGTAATAGAGGTCATTATTTTATTACATGCTTTCTGGGTATGATTAAGTCACTTAAATGAAGGCTTTCTTTCAGTTTAAGTTAGTAAGAATAATATACTTGTGATTTCATGTACATAAATCCGAATTTCCACAAATCTGCATGTATTGTATTATGAAAGCTTTTTTGTTTGAATATACAGATACAACTAGATTAGTAAAGAATAGAACTTGTGCAAACTAAAAATATGATTTTTATAGGAAAAGTTGTTTTTTTAAGATTTTATATAAATGATCTGGTGCAATCCCATTATTCATATGAAAGGCTTTGAGAGTGAAAGATGTAGTTTGTTCTTGGATATGTGGCCCTTAACAGAAAAAGAAAGCAATATTGCTCAACAAACATGAGTGTTCCAAAAATGAATTTAATATTGTTAACATTTACATTATTGAAAGTTATGTGGTGAGATGTGTAATTGTTCAACTGCATTGCAGATTTGAGAGTTAGGTTTTATTCACAAGCATTGTTCCCTCAGATATTTTCCTCAGGTTTCTTAATGGTCTGTAATGAACACTAGGAAGTCTTTAATGCTTCTGGAGAAAACTGAGCTAAGTCAGTGCTACTCAGTCTTGAGTGAATCTGTAAATTGCCTAATAGAGATATTTGCCCATCTTGTTAAATTGAAAATCTGAAGAAAAAGAACAAAGAGTGGGCAGTGAATTAGGTGGGCAGCTCTTCCAAGGAGGCAAGAGATGTGTATGTCTCGAAAGATCACAAAAAATTTGAAATTATGTATAAGAAAAGAGAATTAGGATGACAGAGGATGGTCCTGGATGGAGAGTCTCTACCTGAGGGAGGGTGACATTGCTTGCTGGTCCATGTTGGACTGGATAGCTTGGTCTCTTCATGTGCTGCTATCTCTTGATGTGACCAGCTCTGCCTGAGTCCAGACATCCATTCTGCATTGGTGCTATGGCTGCTAAAGCAGTTTAGCAACAGAAATGTGCAGAGACAGGACTTCTGCCGAGCTGTTTCATGACCAATTCTCAGTAAGACACTCAGTAAGACACTCATTTTTCAACCCTCATAACTGAGGACTCCAAAACAATCTATAGAAATAGCTTTCTTACACACACTGCTGAACTGGTGGTCCCAGTGTATGAAAGAAAGGTTCCTTTGCCCATCAAGCCACAATAACTTCTCCCTGTATTTATTTACATCAAGTTTTTGTACCATTTATGTAGGTTTTATTCTCAAATAAAGTATTTGTTATGGTTACCTATTGCATGGGAAGCAGGCAGGCCAAGCACAGCTACTACTGGTAATAAAAATGTTCATCTGCACAGCAGGCAAAAACTTCATGAGACTGGGAAGATTGGTGAAGTACAAATCACATTGAGAAGAAAATAAACTAATATATAACATTCTGCAGAACCTTTCAGAATAGTGGGTCAGTTTGGCAATAGCAAGATGTAGTGCAAATTTATCTCAGAAAGAGCCATGAAACATGAAACATATGTAACAGGTTCACCACTGACTTACTGTATTCAAACTAGAGAGCTCATGTACTCCTCTTGAGGTATAGTATACCTCAGGAACTTTACCTTTTGTATTAAATGTTCTTGCTCCAAGTTTTTTTCCAATGGATTGGTAGCAATCAGAGCTCACAGTTTTTGAATGGCTGCTGTTTGTGTCTGAAACTGAAAGCTTGCTGGGAAAGCTTTATGTAATGGTAGGAGTTCAGATGCATTACTGTGATATGCAAATAGCTATTTGTGGTTTATTAAGGAAATCAAGGCTGGAGATGGCCATTTTTTTCCATCTTAGATTCCAAATGAGGTCATTTGGCTCTAGGAAAAAAAAAAAAAAAAAACAACCCAAAACAAAAAAAACAAGCTAGTTTGGGAATATTGTGATTCTGCTCTCTTTATTTTGGTGCAATTTTTTTTTTAACTGCAGGGGGTTGAACTTGCAAGTGTTTGGATACCCTTTTCCCAACTCTCCTTTGGCTGAAGATTGTCCCATAATTTCTATGCAGCTGCCACAACTAGCTCTATGTTTATACTTCAAGTGAGCAGGCTTCATCTCGAAACACTGTCCTTACATAAAGACAGTAACTGAACTACTAATTGCATAATCTTTTTCAGTAAAAAATTCCTTCTGAATTTGCTATGGAAACTGCTCATGTCTGTATTTTCTGTGTACCATAACTTTCTCGGTACATGGTTTTGGGGCTAAGGGTGCATCAAAATAAGTGGCTGAATGAAACAGACATTTTTCCTGGACCTGTCTCTGAAAGCAGCATTGCAAGCTGAAATTCCATTTTTAAATTCAACTTCTTCCCCTTGGAAAAAGTTCACTAAAGTCAAAGTATCACTTTTTATAGTCTCAGTAACTCTTTCAGGATTATCAAAGTCTATTCATCTCTAAGCTGAAGAAATTGTGGAACATGCTATAAACCACAAGCACTGAAAACTCAGCATGGATGCTGTATCACCATCTTGGAATCATATCAATCTCCTTTTACTCTAATTTGCTTTACACACTGTTTCCTTGGTGGTTTTTCTTACCTCACATTTGCCTATTCATCTATTAAAAGGAATGAGAATGTGGCCTGTTCCAAATCCATAAAAAGATAGGACACTTTTGGAGCTATGAAACTTGGAATTAAAGTGGCTTTAGAGCAAAAAATAATAAATTGTACAGTTTTCTTCATGTTGTCTTTTCTAATGGAAAGCAGTACACTATTAACTTAAGGCTATTGGTAAATGAGAGTGTGCCTCCCAGCAGTGAGGATCCATTTGCACTAATTTTTTATTGTATTTTTTAATTAATTTTTTTATTGTAGCTGTACTTGCTACATTCATCTTACATATGAATGCATAGAACTCATACGTAAGAGAGATGCTTTTTTGAACAAAGCATCTCTAAGAAGCAGGCAAGGAACCCTGGATGCTTTCTTTGTAAGGTTTGGCAGGTAATGAAAGAATAAACCATTTACAGTGCCTCATACCTGAACGTTTTCTTGATGTTTATAAGACTTGCCGAGGAATTGGTTTTCATTTTTTTTTCTTATTTTTTTGCAAATGTATGCTGATCCCAGTTTTGCCCAGGCCTGAATATGAGATGCCAGACTACCACAAGAAAGCCTAGGCATCACAATACTTCTCCAGCTCAAGTAGCAACTGAAAGTCTCATGAAACAGCTTACAGAATTCCAGCTCAAACTTGTAAAACCAAGATGTTTACATAATTTATGTGAGGTGGGGCTATATATACATTAGGTGGTTAGCTACAATAATAGCTGAATTTTCAAAGTTGCTCAGCATATGCAGCACATTCAGACCTCTACAGAATGGTGATAAAATCCCTGGTCCCACATAACTCTGAGAAGGGGAAAGTGATTTTTTTACTGCCCCTTTACAGGGTTCAAACCAGTCTTTATTTCAGACCACGAGTGTCACTGCATATCATGATTATTATGACTTAACCTCTCTAGGTGGTAGCAATTCCAGGCTTCAAAACAGCTCACAATAGTTAGCTTCAGAAAGTACTCAAGTATTCACATCAGACTGCTGGAGTAAATAATATGACATCTAGAGATGTGATGTAGGAATAAAACCCTATCGTTCCCCTTCATAAGGAATGATGGAATTCTAGTCCCACTGGTGTGTAAACCATATCACTGACAGAAAATGAAGGAGGCCTTGATGGATGCTATCAAAAGTTCCTCTGCTCTTAAACATATATGTCCTTCTATTTTTCTAATTCAAACTGTTCTGAACATGAGGAACAGCTTCGTAAAGCTCAGTGGCATCAAAGAAAAGGGTATCAGTGCTTAAGATCTCCACACTGAAATATCTTGGATGAGAAGGAAAAAAATTTTCCAGAGCCACTGTACACAAAGAGATATGATGATAAGCATGTCGTTTAGACTTTGATATTGCATGAGAGGTCATTAAAAAACACTCACTGACTGTGGATTGCACACTCCAAGAGCAACAACATGTATTCCAATCTTAAAATACCTCAAGATGGAGCCAACTTTGGGACTGCCACATATGACAGGGTGCTTCATGAAACTGAAAGATACAGTTCTTGGAAAACCAAAGGAAAACAATCAGTTAGCTTACAGGGCACATTGTTTTAAGAAAAATCAATTACCACTGTTTTCTAAAATACTTGCTGACCACAGAACAATGATTTCTCATTCCCAGTAGATGAAGTTACTTCTAAGAACCCATTCTTTCACATTCTAAAATGTAGCAGAGTACAAGAGACATTTCTGAGACTGATTTCCCCAACCACAGAATTAGTATATTTTAAAAAGAGGCAAAGTGTATGTTATGAGAAAATGAGAGAGGGTCTGAAATGCCTTTTAATTTATTTCTATTATAAATATCATTAAACAGAATTTTGAAACAATATATTTTTATTTTGTATGCAATGCTTATATTGTAGAAAGGAGCCATTTTCTGAATGATTGAAATAAGCAGTTGCTAACTGAAGTCACTGTTTTATTGAAACTGGATAAACTATCCTGGATGATTTGAGATTGGTTGACAGCATTTTTCAAGGCTGAAAAGAAAAAAATGGAACCTTAATTTTGGCAGAAATGAAAAATTCTTTGTGTCAGCTTCATTTGGATATGGAAAACCTGTTCCAACCATTCATGGCTCCACCTCTCACAAACTGTTTATTATGTACTATAAATTACATATAACATGTAACATAAAAATTAAATAGAATTGTTCTGGAACCATAGATACAGATTGAGAGTTAATTAAATGAATGCGTGGGGAAAAATCTGTGTGAGATACAGGACTAGGGGTTCCCTGCTGTACCTATTTAATGAAGTCTCATCCATCTGATGGCTCCTGGACCCACTCTTCAACACTTCCACAAAAATGTCACAATCTTTATGGGGGAAAAGTGTGGAATGTGCCTTACCCACATCAAGTACACCATTTTACAATTCCAATCCAATTAATTAAGCCTCTATTCTTCATGCATGAATGGCCGTCTCTCAGTTACACACCCAAGGCAAAGCTCCAAGGGGGCCAGGCAGCCAAAAGAGAAGGTACATTCCCAGCTCTCATTTACTTAAATACATATTTTTGGTAAAAACAAAATGTTTAAAATTACTTCAAATAGAAGCGTGTGTATTTCTCCAGGGCCAGAGCATCAATAACTTATGTCTCAGGAAAATGAGCTTTTATTATTTTTATTTTTAATGCAAAATCATAATTAAAGCAGGGAGGAGAGGACAGCCTCCTCTGTGAATGAGAAAATTAGACTCAGTGTGGTGAGATGGGAGGGTAGAAGGAGACTTCTGATGCGTGATTAAATGAAAAGGCAGTATGGTGAGGGCAGATGAGACACAGCACAGTGGGAGTACGGAAAGCAGGGTGAAAGAAATAAACAGAAGACAGGATGTTAAAGTACCATAACCTGACTGCAGTCCTGAAGAGTTAAAAATGAACTGATCATCTGTCAGGAAACCACACAAGAGGGGGGTGAGTCGATTCTAGTCCAACCTCCCTGGGCAGGAATGTTGCTCTTCTGTGATTAAGGGAGAAGAGTAACTATTTTCTTCTTACTGCACAGCACTGTAGCATTATTTTTAGCACTCGATTTCTAAATCTGTTTCCTATAGATCATCTGTCATTTCGGTGTTAGAAACAACCATGCTATTTTTTCTGTAATCATATGGAGTCTTTTCATCTACTCACTTTATCCTTTATACCAATCAAAACTTCAATCAATTCATTGTATTGTCTGGACACCCAAGATCCAGCTCAGGGAAGCACTTGCTCGGGTTCTCTTTCCTACTTCAACTTCACCCCAAAATAAAAGTGCTGTATTAGAAATAGCAATATGTGCAAAAATTATGCTTGCTGCCTCAGAATCACCCGGATGTCCATGAGAGGTCACAGACAGGAGTGACCTCTTCCAAAATTAGCCGTAGTGTATAGAATGTTGCAGGTCCCTCTTGTTGGTACCCACCAGACAGTATGACTCTCTGTGGGAAGAAGTTAGTGCTGCCCAGAGGCATGGCTGTCATTGTAAATAGTCAATTATTTTCAGTAAAACACCCCACCATGGCCATCTTTGCCTTGTCAGAGGGATCTGGGGTGGGGGCTGGAAGTGCCAGGCCTTGCTGGTAGTGTGGCATGAGCTCTCCCCTCCTTTCCTCAGTGACGGTTTCTGTGCCAGTGTGAATAAAATGCCAGTGTAAGTACATCCTTGGCAGGTGCTATTAGGACAGGGGATTGTTTCACCTGTTGCAATGATGCCTTGGAACTTTTTTACACTTCTCTGCAGAGGTGAGATTTCCCAAATGAAATTATATTTTCCAACTGTATTGCAAGTTTGAGGCATTTCACCCATTTACATATCCCTTCAATCTGTCATCATTGATGCTAGAAGGGAAAAACCTGAAATAGAGAAGGAAAGCTGACAAGTCCTAAAATTAAAAAGTTATTGATTAAGCCATTTGACTTGTTCTTTCATTCCAGTATTGTACTCCAGGAAACAAATGTTTAATTTATTTTGGATAAAGGGATTCAATTTGTGATAATGCCATGGAAATATAATTTCCTTACAAACTCAGATTTCTCATAGGAAAATGTTAATGAGTCTTTTCCATTACACTAAAAATACCATGTACAAGAGCTGGTTGAATAGTGCCCAGGCAATGTTTTTGAACATTTGTCAGAATTGTGCTTTGTTCGAGAAAATTCATATCCCATTGTACTATTTGCCAACATTTACATGATTGGTTTTTGTTTAGGTAAAGGTTGGCCAGTTCCCTATAAGTTATCAAAGTTCATTCAAAAACAAAGAACAGATACAGTATCAGGTCATTAAATGGCCAAGCACAATCTTCATTGCTAATAATAAATGTTTTACTTTGCAAACAACCTTTAAGATCAAAATTGTTCATTAAAAATGCAAATGTGCTTGATATTATGCAAAGCAAAATTTAGGTATCTGCAGAAAGAGTATCAATGCCTGTTTGCATTGATAAATGTGATTATTAAATACATTGCCAGAACTCTGACTTGGTCCACAAATACTCGTTAGAGGGAAAAAAATTCAAAACATTATCACAATTTCTTCCCTGCAATTAATTAAACACCACGTATCATTTAAAACATAGGTTTTTTTCTCACTCCAAAATGTTTTATTTTCAAAATACAATGAAATAGAAAGACCTTACTATTTATCCTATTTTGATGTAGTGGCAACATGACTTTAGTAATCAGAGTACTCAATCAGAACTGGGCTTTCTTTGTACATAGTGCTAGTAAAAGACAGTAATTTCACAAAGTGCATAACCTAAAGTTATTTCAAAAAAATAAATGCTTTTGAAATTGTGAGAACATAGTTCATCAACTCTTCCCTAAATTACATAGTACAGTTCACCAGCAAGTGCTGTGTTCTCTATTAAAATTTGACATATTATAATTTCATAATTAGTGGTTATTTTAGGCTGGAAGAATTGCTTTGTTTTTTTAAAAAATTCTCATAATATTTTTCAAAAATAATTTTACTTTGTTTTTTAAAGGAAGTTTTAGGTACTGGGGGAAAAAAGTTCTAAAATGTGATAGGAGTGTCACCAATGCAGTAAATTACACCTGAGTCTGTAAAAATTCTGAAAGAGTACCACTGAAAGGTTGGATTTGTAAAATTTGTTGTAACATGCAAGATTAGTTTAGATGCCCCATGATGATAATCTGAAAAATTTAAATAACGGATTTTGTAATTGTTTTATTACTGCTAAAAACTCATAAGAAAGGGGCAGTAAAATATCAATGGTCACACACAAGGTGGATTTAATAATAAAGTCTGATTTCAATAAGCAGGGAGGTGGCTTACCCCAAGTTCTAGGATTTAACCATGGAGCTCCTCTCCACATACACCAAGGTTGTGGCTTCAGTCCCTCTGGCCCACGTTAAGACCTCCCCAGTGAAGGATGTTCTCGTGCTCCTCGGAACAGCCACGAGCTGCCGTAGAAGGGCAGTGGGCAGGACCAGCGGAGAGCAATCAGTACACGTCATTCCATTCTGCTCTGCAGCCTCCTCTGGGAAGGAGAGCTGCTGGATCAAACACAGGACAGCTCTAGCAAGCTCCCAGTTTATGGCTGACTGTGGGCTGGTCATTGCTCTCAGCCCAGATTTGCCGTGGCCACTCTCCTGTTAGCTTGCAGGGAGGAAGCATCAAACCCATTTCTCTCACATTCTGCTCTAAAAAGTGAAAGGAAAATATTTTCTGTATCATACCAACTTCGTTCTCAAGAGCAACAGATCTGCACAAACCCCACCCTAGGACTGAATGAAAGTTCTGGATTCAAACAGTACTTTTGGGTGAAGTTGCAGCTAGGGGCCATATAAACTTGGTTATAGCTGCCTGTGCGCTCAACTGAAATTCTAAATATAAACCCCCTTAAACTCTGAGACAGTTCAGCTTGATTTTCCTGTGTCTTTCCAGTGAACCCAACAGTAGTTTTAAGTTTCTCATGAATTCTAGATTTAGTTATAAACATTTTCACCATTTTTCTTGTGCATTATTTCATTTTCTGTGAACTTAGTAATTAATTGTTGGGGTTTTAGTAAATCCGTTGCAGGTTTCTTGTAAAGCTTTTTAGCTATGTTTGTTTTTAGAGCCAATAAATCCTACTGTGTTTTATAAGATAACAAATTACTCAAACTAAGATATTTATTATTCTGTTGAACTGTGTTGGTTTTATTTTATTTCTTGAAGAACTAAAAAAAAAATAAAGTCATAAAAATTGTAGATATTTAGTGATATTAATTAAAAAGCATAGTACTCATCGGGTCAAACCAGTAGTTTCCTTTACCTACAATCATCGAAAACTTATTCTTATTCCTTTCCTTCTTTCTCACTCAGCTTCCTAATATTGTCAGGATTGATGTCATCATTTATCCATTCCAGAATGCTGTATTCCCTGGAAACTAATTGGTGGGAGGGGGAGATTGGCAACAAGAAGCCAAATTTATTTTAACAATTTTGGGTTTTATAAAAAATAGTATGTTTCATGAAACAGTAGTACCTAATATTTCTTTACACTGTAGTTTTCTCCTTGTTGTCTCATCCTTCATTCATTCTCCCTTGCCCATTGCCTGCCCTCCTAGCAAAATAAGAAAAACAGATTACTGTAAATTTTGGCACAGAAGGATATTTGCATCATTTTCTTAGAAGTCACGTGCTTTGGACTTCCTCTTGTTTATGATATATTGAAATGTCTTCCAGATGTTCTTAATTATAAAAAGTTTTCAGGAAAGCAAAGTAATCCGTAATAAAATTTCCTCTACATTCTTTAAAATAGCCAATAAATTAGTGTACTGTAGCTTATCAAACTGCCACATAATTCTACATTTGACCCCGGTGCAGTAAGGTCTGGCATTTCCCTAAGACAGCTAGTTTGGTCAGAGGCAAAGCAGGCGTTCCTCGGCATAGTTTCAGTTCCTCTTGCAAGGGAGAGTGTTCCCTTCCTGGGGCCAAGCCAGCTGTGTGAGTGCTCATTGGTGTGGGTGGCTCCAACTTCCTGGGCAAACACAGCCACCTCTGCTGCACCAGCTTGGAAGAGGCAGATGTGAGACATGGGCTATGCCAAAGTTTGGACTCAGGACAGAGACAAAGGGAAAATATTTTAGCTGCTTCTTTGTATTGCTGATGCTGCGCCGCATGGGATTTTCATTTATACATTTTGGGCAGGTGCCCAGATTGCTGTGGTAAAATCTGGAAGAAAACACAATAAAAATAAAGTTTGTTCAATTTTCAAGGACGTATATGGGGGGGGGGGGGGGGGGGAAGAGGGAGACGGTTTTATATCATAAAAGACTTTTGCAAGTGGTCAAAGAACTAGATGAGTGACAACAGCTTTGAATTCTTAAAAATCTTTCTAGAATCTATCCCTTGTATGCATTCATCTGTTTATTCATCCTAATGACACCTGGTGAAGGTGCTCACTCTAAGCCTGTATTTTTGTAAGGAGTTAAGGTAGGGAGGGTAATGGGAAATAGAAAGCAACTTTGCCATTTCTGTGATTTTTCAAGCTCTGCATACGTATATGTGTGTATGATGGGGTTTTTTTCTCAGAAATAACCAAGATCTGAAACAAAGTTATAGTTTCACAAATATTTGATGAAAGAATTATTAGGCTGTTGGATCATGGGTTTAGTGGTCTGCACATATCTTTCAATTTGTCCTGCCAGAAGATCTCACTCTGAGAAACAGGAATTTCAGCCCATGTCCTGAAAGACAGCAATATGAAAGAAATGAGCATGTGCATTTGGTTCTAGCCTGGTATGGGAATTCTGTGGCACTCTGAGGTGAATTTGAGTCATTAGGTCTAGGAATATGATATAGAAACTGTAAAAGTGGGAAAGCACATAACATCATAATGGACTAGATCCTCTTGCCTGTCATAATCAGTTCTCTTCTAGAGGTGGGAAGAGAAGGAATCAAGCAAAAAAGAGATTTCTATGTTTGGGAGATTTTTTTTCCCAGAGTATCTAAACACAGCAGGACTTGTAATAAAAGGAAATTACTGTTAATGTAGCTATTCCACATTCTCAGGTGGCATAAATGTTGTCTGAATGGTGAAAGTGAGCTCTGTTGGCTTTCACCACTCGAGCCTCTTGCCTTTTCTCACTAATTTTCTTTGAGTACTATTTCATCAGCCAGATTTGTAAAGAACAGTAAACAGCCATGCAAAACTCCAAGATTTTTTTTTTACATTAAAATAGTAAAAGCAAATATTTCACCTGCTATTGAATCTATTTGTGTTTGTTGCAAAAGCAGCACAGCACAAAATTTGGACCCAGTTTTAGCAGAGAGAAGACAGAATGCTAAGAAAGAGATGTTAAGACAAATTTCCTTTGTATGCCTCTTAGAAACAGTAATTGATGGTAATCTTTCCATCAAACTAGAAAATGACAATCAGTGATAAACAAGCTGAATTTTTTTAAAGGCTCATGGAAGTAAGTTACATGCGATTTATAGCTTATCTGTGTAAGGATGGTGGAACAACATGAGAAGGAAGGAAACAACTACAGACCTCACTACAGTAGCAACTGGCTGAGAACTTTGACCAAATCTTGAAAGGAATATAAAATGCTAGTGCCATCCCCCCCTACAACTGTCCCATGTTTTCAGATGCTAGAATTTATTGCTTTTCATTCTTAGAGTACTTTAAGAACTATAGACGCATTTGTTTCTTGATAAGAGTCAGGTGTTACTGCCAATGTTGACTTCTCATCTGTTCCTCCACTGCTTGCACTCCATGAATGCTGTTATCCATACTCAGGCAAAGCTGTCACCAAGACCAAAGGAAGTTTAGGTTTCAGTTTGGCTGAGATGAAGGGTATCACTTCCTTAAAAACGTCTCATCTGCTGCAGTAGGATTCTGTGGTGTTTGACTAATTCTTTCAATGTTAAGGCAGGAAAATCTCTTGCTTTTCTGATGCAGTGGCAGTGAAGACCCTTAAAGTGCAGTGAAGTTGAGAAGAGCCACATCTTTAGGAAACAACACATTATTAAATGTTTGATTGCATTTGTTTATTACTTACTGAACACTAGTAGTACCTGTAGTGCTAGAGTTACTGTGGAGTCAGTATCAAGCTGGGTCTCTTCCCTCTTGAATATTTCCCACATAGGGAGTGAGAGGATCACATTGCTAAGGAGTATTTTCATGGGAGACAGAGCAACCTTGGTGGTCACAGTCTGATGTCTGTTCTTGCTGTTACCAGCACTGGCAAGGTGTGGAAAATGGAGCTAGGTAAAACCAACCAAAGCCAAGAATTCACACATTCCAATCAATCTGATAAAATTGTTTACTGGCCAACCTTTTGTTAAATTAGCCAGCTGTTACCTAATCATGTTCTACAATGAAAAGCTGGTGCTGTAGTGTCCAGTCTTTGTGTCTTCGAATCAGCAGAGACTAGCAGTGTTGATTTTTGTTTTTGAAATGAAGTTTTGCTTAGATTCCTTTTTATTCAACTACTGTTTTCTTTCTCTAGAGCTTTATCTCATTCCCAGACAGGTGCCCTGCTCCCAAAGGAGTTTCCTGTCTGTTTTTGTTTGAAAGACAGGCATCTCCCAAGGAAGGCAGGAGCCTCCATTGGAATAGAAAATGTGACCCCTCCTTCCCTCCAAATTATTTCAACTCCGAAATTATGGGGCTTTCAGGCAAATATATGGGAAAAGCAGTAACAGTTCTTTGCTAGTATGTATGCATACATAACAGGGAAACAAACAATGACAGCAGTAACAGCAAACAAACGCAGAGAGCCAGTCCCAGTTCACCCTGCAGCGCAGTTCCAGTCACAGCCAGCAGGGGCGCTGCTGGCTGCCGGCCGGGCAGGGCGGGTGCAGCGCTTCCCTGACACTTGCAGGGGACGCTGTGGCCCAAGCTCAGCCCGTCCCCCTCACGGGGCAGTGCCGGACACCTCTCACGGGGCGGGCTGGCGGAAAGGATAGAAAAGGAGAGTTCTTTACACACTCACGGCAGGCAGCTGGTCCCGGTGCCCCTCTGGATAGCAAAATGAGCTGTGGCAGGAACCTCGGAAGCAGCAAAGGTAGGAGAAGACAGGCTGGAGCCCCGCGGTGGTGGCGAATTCTCCCCACAGTGACCGGAATCTGTTTCCACTCCAATGCCAAGAGCAAGAGCGTTAGTGGCTGTGCCCAGCCCCTCCAGCCTAAAATGAGGTAACTCTGCCCTTCCCAATAGAAAACCCCTCAGGTAAGAGAGTAGCCAGCTGCACCCTTGCCCCTCTTCTTTCTTCCTTTTCTTCTATTAAGTATGGGTAGTTATTGTCTCTTAGCAAAAGAAAGAAAAATTAAAGAAAGGAAAAATCCTCACCCCTAACACTGTCCCTGCACGATGTCCCGCTGAGGGGGCAGTGGTGGCACTGCTCTGCCCAGTGATGGTGGGTCCTTCTCAGCTGTGATGTGCCAGCAGCAGGTTTTAGGCAGTGCCTGTCCTGTAGGCACAATTTCACAGGTAGAGATGGGCACCTGTGCTCTGACTAGGAGTGTACATACTCGTCCTCTCGCTGTGGCTGTGCCAGCCGCCCAGGGCCTTGGACCCCAGGAATTTCACAGAGAAACCTGAGGAGCTTGTGTGAGAAAAGCTGAGCTACAGGTAACAGAGAAAGTGTTGCTTTCTCTGGAGGGAGGATGTGAAGTGCTTTCTGCTATTTTTGTTAACTAAAGCTGTACAGGCCTCATACTGGGGGCAGTGAGGGGAGCAGAAGCAATGCAGGTATCCTGGTCTCTGGGCATGTTCAGTGGTCTAAAGCACCTAAGAACGGGCACTTATTTTCACATTTCATTTGGCCTTTACAGCTACAAAAGGCAGCAGAGCAAAGGAGCAGTGGGCCCAAGGTCTTGCAGTAGTGTTTGTGGGAGTGCACTTAGAGTCCTCAGCCTACCTGTGGGAATAAGGCTGGGGAGGAACCTGTGGGATATTTGCTGTCTGGCCCATCCATCAGGGAATATTTATTTGTTCATTAATTGATTTTATGACGATTGTACGGACTGCACATGCAGTTCCTCACTGCTCAGTCTTTGTTCAGAGTTTACAAGCCATGACTGGATGGCAGTACCACAGAATAGCCTGCCTCCTGCTCTTGGAGCTTGTGGTGTACAGCAGAGTGCTACAGGAGAGACTGTAAGAGCAAGACACAGTACTGTGCCTTTGTAGAGTTTTCTGATTGTTGGTTGGTTGGGTGTGTTTTTTCTTTATTTAAAAGTTTTTGAAGTGTATATGTATAGGACTTTGATGTTTCCATTGCACTGTACTAGAAAAGCAATTGCATTAAGGGAACTCTCCAGACAAAATTACAAAATTAGATGCTGGCACAGCTTTCTGTGGGCATTAAATTTCTGTTAGAAAAGAAACAAAGATGCATACAAGAGGTGAAAGGAGTCACCCAGGAGGCCTTCAGAGGTACAAGGATGGAATGAGGAAAGCTAAAGCCCTTGGGGACTTGGATCTGGTAAAAGGGTGGCAAAAAAGGCTCCTACAGGTGCATTGTCAGCACAAAGAAGGCAAAGAAAAATGTGGGCCTGCTGCTCAGGAGGGCATGAAGGATAAAGAGCCAGGCTCTTCTCAGAACCACGCAGGCAAAAAAACAAGTGACAAACTGAAATATAAAAAATTCCACTTAAATGTTAAAAAAAAAAAAGTTCTTAATTGTATGGGTGAATGAACACTGAAACAGATTGCCATGAAATGTTTGCAGACTCTGTCCTTGGAGACATTCAAAACTGGACAAGTCTCAGCCATAAGCAATCTGTTCTTCTTGACCCTACTTCAAGCTGGGGTTTGAACTAAGCAGTCTCCAAAGGTGCCCTCCAGCCTCAATAGTTTTTTGATTCTGTGATATTCTATAATTTGAAATTTTAACAAATAGCTGTACTAACACTTTGGACTAAATTAATTTCTCTGTAAATCAATTGAATATTTGTTATCAAAACTCTGTCAACTTAATTTAACCTAAACCTAAGTGTTCCATAAACCTTTTATTGAATCCAAGGTCAACAGTAATGTGTGCAGCTTTTGATTCCAATGAAATCAACCTGTGGGGTTTTTTTTAATAAATAGTCTTTTCTGAAAGTGAAACTGGCTGGAAGCAAAAGTGAAACTTGCTTTATTGCTTTTCATTGTTCAAACTGGGAGAAAAAGCAAAAGTAAATGGAAGTCATAGGTAGTTCTAAGTAAATTGAATTAAAAATATTAATTTGTTTACCATAGCAACGCCACTTCCAGTAAAATGATGAAGAAATTAGAGTGTTTACAGTTACACTTATTACATTGGCAGAGCTCTTTTGATCTTTTGTTTGAGCTTTCTGTAGGTTTTCTTCTTTTCATCACGAGTTCCTTACCCAACTCCAGTATTTCATGGTTGTAAATACCTGGAAGATGTAAGTTGCTATAATTTGTGACTGTAAGAGGTAGACTTGTGTAAATTATGCAAAGAAAGGGAGTAATTTTCTCTGGAATGAATGCAGCCCTGTGCTGTCATTGGCTCCAGGAAGGATGCTCATTTGTGCCCGTGTGTGCTGAGAAGGGTGAAGGCTGAGTTAAAGCAGATCAGGCCTGCTTTATTTTACACACTCCTGTTGTCTGTTTTGCTGAAAATTCTGCCTGATCTTGAAGTCCATTTGTGTTGTTGGGTTCCTAACTTGCAGACATTTCTTGTGCCACTTACACCCCTAAGAACCACATTCCTTGCCATCCTGCACACTGGCTGCAGCTGCTGCCCATTAGCAGTGGTTGGCTGCTGGGAACCTGGTTTGGCACTCCTTGGTTTGGTTGGGCTCATTTTAGGTAGCACATTCCGCAGTGCAGGTTAAATTAATGTATATTGCATAGACTAGTGATGCTTCATGGGCTTAGAGAGAATCCTGCCCACCCTGCATCTCTCCAGCAGGGTGTGGGTAGCTGACAGCAGGTTTTAATGACTCCTAAACTGAAATAAAAGAGGTCTGTGACCCTCCGCATTCCTCGCACACTGTACAGGAGTGTGTCTCTCTGTAGTTCCTTTGGTTGTAGACTTTCTCCATGCTCTTTATACATGACCTGTAGATATTCCCTCATATACTCATTGCATGGACTCCCTCTTCCTTCCCTTGGCCGTAATGCTGATACCTGACAGGATCTTTTCTTGCCCCCCTTATAATAAGTGAATTCCTGGTACATAAACAGATTATTTTTTAACTAATTTACTATGCACAATTTTATCTTATTTGTTTTGTCTTTCTTACAGCTCCATCTTGAAATGATTCACTGTAAAAGGTTTGTTTAAATTTTTAAAGTTCCTTTTTAAAGTAGCCTCTGGTTCAGCCATGCAAGATGCTGTAGTCTAACAATACTAAGTCTTCTTTTCTTAATTCTTGTATGTTTCTCTTCCTAGTTTCCTTGTGGAACAGGTGAGGAGAGCAATTGCCTCTACTACTTAATGCCTAACAACCCAAAAAATCACTCCTTCAGTGTATTTTGAATTCCAGCCCAGCTGGTGGTTCCTAGATTTCAGGTTCTGAATATGAGTTCAGCACTTTCAAATGAATCACTGAGAACAGAACTTCTGTCAGCCCTTTTTTTTTTTTGGAAGGTTTTCCTGGTTTTACACATGCAGATCCTGAGAAAAGAACGTTATCCTAGAAGTACCAAATACAGAGAAAATATTAAAAATTTCAATTCCTCCCCTGTTTCTTTTTCTATTGTGCTGTATATGGTATATACAGAATATGGTATATGGTGGTATATGTTGCCTTTGCATGTAATTGGACTATTAGTCTTGTTCTTATGTATTTGTGATTTCATCAAGATTTAAATTGAAACTTCAATGTTTTTGTGAAGGCCTGTCTTTTGAGGAGCACTTTTTTACCTTTTTTAATGAGCAGTTAGTTGAGTAAAGAATTTTCCTTTTCTTCTGTCTGTGGACAGTTCTCTTCAGAAACAAGTTAATGGATAATGTCCCAGCTCTCACCAGGAAGTTTGGGTTTTAATAACCTGCCTGCTTATGAAAACATATTATCAACTCAGAAGACAGAAACAGTGAAAATGTTTAATGAACTGGGATACATTTTGAGCTTTGGTCGTTAGCACACAGCCCTGATCTTCATCCTTAGTTTCTTACTGATGCTAGCTGGATTGATGAAGGGTGTGGATTGATTAAATAGGGTATAAAGACAATCATGCAGTTTCCTTCTTGAAATTTATCCCCAAGGGTGTTTGTTGAGGGCCATGCGGCTTCTGTCCACAGGGGCAGACAGAGGCTGTAAGGTGCTGGTTCTTTGTCTAACTCTGAAGGGCAAAAATGCTTTTCTGGATAAACTGGCTGAGGATTGTAGCAATTTAATACAGGTAGTCAAATAGGAAACTACCAAGAGAGGCTTTAAAAAAATCTCCCCTACATGATGATTACAAATAAAAAAAAGTGAAAATAAATGTGGGAAGCATCATCATGTACTTCTAATATTTCCCTGATAGTAGTATTCACATCTTAAAGAGATAAAAAATACAATGATTTTGCAATCAGATATGGGTATTTCCTTACTTGCATTGAATTGACTAAGTATGATTTCAGTGAAAATTCTTAACTTAGAATTGTTCATATTGAAACATATAGAAAAGCTTCTCTTTCTTGAATAATAGTGCACACTGAAAAAAATTTGACATACTAAAAATATTACTGGAAAGACTTCATTCTTTTAAGACATAACCAATTGTTAGAACCCTTTTGATAATGTCTTCAGTAAAGTATTTAAATTAATCACAGAGTGGTAGATAGGTCAGATGGGATGTGGAGATTTTGTTTATTTTTTTTCAAACCTGAACTTCCTGTGGAGAAAAAGGGTCTGACAAAGAAACAGTGAAAATGAAAACCAACAGGTACATAAAAAATTTTGAAGAATTGTCAACCATCTTCATTCACAAACGGTGAATTCCTGAGCCAGAGGGATTTGGTAGTCCTCATTTCTGGGAGAATGAACATGGAAAGGAAAGACAGGTCTGTAGTCTGTTCTTCCTTTCCAGATGGTTTTTGCATCCCTGCTCCAGTGTGGTTCAGATGAGAGCCCTTAACCTGTATTCCTCAAAAAGTGTCTTAATTAATTTAAATAATACTGTCACTATAAGTAGGGTTTGTTTTTCACTAAAACAGATGGGGGCATGAAGAGGCAGCCCTAGACCCCCAGCAATGAGGCAGTGACAAGTTGCTGAGGATAGAAGCCTTTTCAGCCTATAGGGCTGTGAGGGGAGGAGGGTCTGTGTACACAATTTACTTGGTCCACACTGAAAGGCAAATGATTGAGAAAGGATATGAGATGAGCCAGATTAGACCCAAAAGCTCATCGAGCCCCATCCTTTTCTCAGGTATCATCAGAAGTTGAAGAATGTAGCTGTTACCCTTTGAAATACTATTCTGAACACTAAGACACTGTTCTAGCCTCACTGAGCCTGAAGAGAGGTTTTCCTCCTTGGGAGACCTTCACAATTTTTTCCTCAAGAATTCAGTCACAGAACTTGTTTAAACCTTTGCATCCACTGTGGCATCCTTCTTCAAGCTTGACTGTACGTTACACTGGTGTGAGTGTGGGATCTGTTCATGTTAATTGAGGTTTCTGAGCTCTCATATGAGAAGAAGCAGTGAATGGATCCCCTGTTGCTATGCCACTTCCAATTTGATAGGTGTCCTGTCCTCCCTGTGGCATGTCCTCCATACTGGGCCATGCCAGCACATTTGATTGTTTCCTGTCCTGTGGTCATTCTGCAGCTTTTTTTGTCCTTGCCACTCTTCTCCATGCCTTTTCTATTTCTATATCCATATGAGAAATGGGATCAGAACCAGATATATATCAGAACCAGAGCTCTGGCTCTGTGGATTTATGCACTAATGCATCATGCTCTCTACTTTCACAGTGGCTCCTAACATTTAATTTGCTGTTTTATTCTGTCAACTGTTCTTTGAGCTGAGGCTTTAATTATCTGTGATATTATCTGTATTACTTATCTGGCTGGTTTGTTACCTACACCATGCTATCAAGATCTTCCTCTTGGTGCAGTAATGAGCTCGGAGACCATACTTTTAAAAGTATAGTCAAAATTGTTGATTCCATATGTTTTCCTTTACATTTGCTTGCATTACATTTCATTGATCAGTTTGTCACTCAGCGATTTGTCTCATAGGATCCTTTTGCACGTCTTCATAGGCAGCCCATGTCTTTGCTACCTTTAGTCCAGTTAGCTACAGCCTCTGGATTATGTATCTTAATCCCCAGCCTTACTTCTGGAGCCCCTTTATAAGCCAATTTCCTAAAAGCTCCTGCTGGTTGATGCTAACTGATGCTGAAAGCGTTAACTTCCAGGCAGCAGGGTGAAAAGAAGGTGTTGGAGTCAGGTTCCTGAAGGTGGAAAGCTGATGTACTTATGTATTGTGTAGCCATAGTAAGTGATAGAAGAAGTTAAAACAAAGCTCTTTAATGACTGTGCAGGGTGCTGAAAAATATTTTTCCCCAGTTTGCCCCCTCACCATATGTGCAGTATTATTACTGTAACTGTATTGTACTATACAAATGAATGATTTAGTGATTTATTGACTCTACCATGACTATGTGACCAATCCCCATTACTAGTTAATTCTCAAACCTTTACAATGGCAATAAATGAAGCTCTGTATTCCTGAGCATTACCTCCTCTTTAAGCAGGAAGACTCGATTGATGCATGTTATTGGCCACTGGAGCATGCCTTCATGTGTCATCAAGCTCAAGCCTGGAGAGAGCAGTCTGGGTCTGCATCCCCAGAAGAATGAGCTTCCAGGGTGGCTATAAAGTCCCCAGATTTTTTTCCTGGGGCGAGAATGAAAATTCACTTTGTTTTGCTTTATTCCAACTGTTTCTAGATAAAGGAAAATAATAAAGGTTGGGAAAAGACATTGCAGTGGCACTCATTTCTCATCCAGATTCTAAGTAGTGGTTCAGACTGGTGATGCTGTGGTGTGTTCTGCAAGTGATACAGGTGATGCAGTGAAATTCTTCACCCTTTTCCTTTTGATTTTGAGCCTGTTCCCATGATGTTGGCTTACCTGGCAAGTTAGTTATCTTGATCTTTTATGACAGAAGAACTGTGGGAGAATAAGCAATGGATGGCAGTGGTGTTTTTAAATGATCACTAGAGTAAAATTAAAGCTGCTGTTGTCTGTGACCTACCTGGTGTTCCAGTGCCTTCAGAGGCATAGTGGCACTGGACTCTACAGACAGGATCTTCCACAGGAAGCTTCATCGTGGGGCTTAGGCTTCACTATGGATAATTTGAGATCTTGCCCTTGGGTGGTAAGAAGCAGGTACCTACACTGTGACTGAGAAAAAATCCATTCTGTTGCTTGGGCCATTCAACAGTGGGTTCACACGGGGGAGGGAGAACTAGATCCTGTTTACTATTCCCAGTTTATTCTTTTTAAAGTAAAATGAAAGATAAAAACAGTCTAGCTGCCAATGAAATAAAATATAAGTAGTAATTTGTCTGACAGACTTCTAAATCTGTTCCCCCAGACATTTTATTTTGTCAGTGATTTAGCCCTGACAAACTTATTTCCCATGCAGCTTTTCCAAGGGCTGGACTTTATTTCCTCATTTAGCCTCCTTTTCCTAAAAGAGATATTGGAAACAAAAATGCATTTGATATGTTGTTTGTAACAAACTGGGAGAGATCCAAAATGTCCAACTACCAGGAAAAGTTTGCTGGCAAGACAATTTGCTGCAATGCCACATGTATAATCCCAAGGGAAGGTAGGTGGGAAGGGTTTTTGGAGCACATTGACTAGCCAGAGAATGAGACAAAGGTGGTCTGGGGAGTGTAGCAGAGCATCCTTCACAGGAATTGCAGCTTAAGTCACTTTTCTGCTTGAATTCTTTATTCAAAATTGCATAATGCAATGAGATAGAATTGTGCCTTCTGTATCACCAAGTCCCTGATTCTACTTCCCAGTTGAGGAGGAAAAATCCTGTCAGAGGGAGCACCTCCATCCTGTCCTGTGTTATAGGGAACAACTTTCTAAAGTTCTCCAAAAAACTCTGCTTAAGCAATTGCTTGGTTTGTGGTTTCAGTATATATATCTGGCTGCCCAAATGCTCCTACATGGATTTCAACAGTTGCTTATCCTGAAAGTCTCGTGAGTCCCTGAGGGCTGGACAAATCCTGCCTTTGATCAGAAGAATTCTTAAAGTTCTTTTTTTTGGGTGTTTTTTTTTGTTTTTTTGTTTTTTGTTTTTGGTTTTTTTTCCTTCGCCTTTGGAAAAATGGAATCATTATCACTGCTGTGATGACTTCACACTTCTATGGCCAATGATGCAACATTTTAAACTTGGCTTGCAGAGCAATCGTTTGCTCCTCTAAATTTTGTTGATTACTGACATATGGATATGAAAGGGTATAATTTGGTAGCTAGATCTAATCAGCACTTTGTATATAAAATGCATCAAAACCAGACATCAATAGCAGTCCATCTTAGTGTGTCTGCATTCCAGATCATAGTGCAGTGTAAGTTAGCTGTTCCTTTCATTTCTTCTGGAGCCCAGCTGGTCTTGCTTAATTTCACACTCTTTTATATTCTGTTTATTACTGAGGCCAACAAGTATTTTATTTTAGCTGTTTGTACATGTTAAACAAACATGGGATCCGGGTGGAATGTCTCTGGCAGAAACATTCTAATTCCTCATACCCTCATAGTCCATTCCACACTTGAAGGAGTGGACTCAGCCAATTAAATTAGGCACCCAAACAGGAAAACCACAGACACACGATTACACTTTCAGCCAAAGCTAAATGGTGCAGCATGAAAGTCGTGTTGTTGTTTGGCTTTTTCACAGTGAGGCCTGTGTGAACAGAGACAGCTGGCAATATCTCTGTCAGAGCCTGCCCGTGGGACACAGGAGAAAGGGAATTCCTGCTTCATGGAGCCGGCAGAATTGGTTCAGCTCTCCTTCACGAAAAGATCATCATAGGTATGCAGTAACAGAACAACAGCACATTTCAGTTTCCAGATAGGGTCTTTGGCATCCAGAAACTGGAAAAGTCCTAAAGGATTTTAGGCTTCATTTTTCTGCAGACTTATGCCCTGGTTGAGGTCACCAGGCCCTGAACACTATTCACAACATTCATGGGTCTCAGAGAACTGCCGATGAGATGGACTGTCAGGAGAGATGGCGGGTCCCTGCTGCCCCACCCCATGCTGGCTGTCTGATAGCCTGGTGGTTAGGAAACATGCACAGGAAATACTAATTTGGGCATTTGTAGGAACATTTCAAATTCAGTTTTGTTACATTTAAAAAGAAAGGGCACTGCTATAAAACTCTATTTGAAGTAAAAGAGTAGGCCTGCTGTTTTCATTGAAATACTTGTGGTGCAGACAATTCTGTGATATAGCTCCAGAATAGCTGGAGACACCTTTTTTGGCCTATTCCTGAGTGTCTTTCATTCAGGGAGGTAGAGACTTAGATCTAACCTGTGTTCATGCATCTTCCTGGCCAGTTCTGAGGGTCCTCCTGCGAGCCCCATGCCAAATCATTACTGCCAGCACTTCCTAAAGTACTCATTCTTTGCTTAGGAAACTTGGCCATTAACATGAGTTTTGTTGTGTATCACTTCCGTAGCTGGATGTCCAAAAGTCAGGTGTACCAATGCATAACTTGCAGTGCTTCATTTACATAGCTCTTAGCTACTAGGTTGGTGTGTACCTTAGGAATCCTTAAGGGAGGTCAAAATCTGAATATAGGCTGCCAAGCCACTACTTTAGGGAGTGACAGTGAATGATCATTGTGATTGTGGTGTGTCATGGTGAAACACAGCTGTGCTACTTTATTTCTTCTGAATAGAGACCGAGTTATTTATTGTAATCTTATGCTGCCATTGCCAGACTATAGCTGAAGTGTGTTGGGACTATGAACTAGTGCTCAGTAAACTGATGTGTTTCAGACTGTGTCCTTTGTGGAGTATATTAGACTGTGAGCTGTGATGCCTTTTTTTACTTCTGAGGAAAGCAGTTTGGTCCTTGGCTACCTTAAAGACACAGCTTCACTCCATGGGATGCTGCAGGAATTTAGGTTGTCTGCAGTAACCAAGCTAGCAGCACCCTCATTGAACTGGGAAAGAGCTTGTTAATATCGTCTCTTAAAATTCTTCAGATCTGGAAATTATTTTCCAGCCTTTTGGTCCAGAATAGACCAGGCTTCTTGCTTTAGCCCATGCATCTAATAGTGGCATTTTTTGTGTGACAGATCTTTTTACTGATGGCTTGATGGTTAGTAGGTATGGATTACTAGTTTAGTATTGTTCCCTCAGTAAAAATTGCTGGGGCATTGTATTTAGGGTAAAATAACTCAAGACTGATCAAAGGTATGCAACTCCTGTTTTCTCTGTGAACTGAAATGTTGTGAGCCTTTTCTCATGCTGGTGGGAGGAAAAGGCCAAGGGATGGTTGTTTGCCTAATGAGGGCAGGATACAGCTGGGAGGAAGCTTGAAACTCCATCACAGAGTCTGCAAACAATCTAGTCACATCAAATAGATGCCCACTGTTTGCCAAAAATCAGTGAAATAGGGAGATAATGAGGGAGATAATGAGGATAATGAAATAAAGAAAAAGAGAACACTGTTGTTCTTTAATGCTGTGACCTTTTGTGAGATGTGTCGTTTACACGGGTGTTTGTGTGAGTGTTGGCCCATGCTGATTTTACAGTACTTAGCTGTGTGATGGCTGCTTACCAAAGCTGCGGAAGCACCCTGTGGCCGGCCTCACTCTGGGCTCGATAAGCTCCTGCAGTAATGCCGGAGTTAATGGTTTCTGGAAAAGCTGATATCTATCAGCGCTTGAACGAGTACATTTTGGGCTAAATATTGAGAAATCACAGGTATGTTATGCAAATCCTGGGTGTGCCAGCCAAGCCTGTAAAAAAACCTCATTAGGATTAATCTCTAGCAGGATGACTAATGCAAGGGGAATGGGGTACTTTCCTTCCTGAGTCAGCAGAGATTTGACATAGCTTTCAAAGGGGCTTCGCTGGAATGCAGTCGGTTGCTTTGTGCAGTAGGTATGCTCGTTTATTTAATTTGGAAGTGCTTGCTTTAGACCAGAGAATTCTATACAAAATTAGGAGAGACACATAGCCAGATACTCTACAAATAGATTTAAACCAAAGTAACTCAGTTTGGAAGACATGAAGTACATAATTATCCAAAGTACATTAAAAGCACTAAAGACAGCAGCATATGAAATCTGTCTTACCTCCTGCTCTGCTCTTTGAGCTTTGCCAGATTTTTATGTTTGAGGAACCATATTTACAAGTGAGGTTTTTGTTATATCCTATCTGTTTAGTTTTCTCAGTGACTTCCACATGTAGTACCAGGAAAATTAGTTGCAGCTCAAGATTACAAAATGTGGTTTTTTAGGAAGGAGTAGCTAAAGAAGCTCATTAGCAGTTCTCAAAAGCCTTTCTTAGGTGGAATCTTACTGGTAACATTTCTGTAAGACAGCAGGATTTTTTTCCTTGCAAGTGCAGCAGTCAGCTAATAGCAATCAGATTCTTTTGAGTGGTGTGTAATTGTTAGCCCCATAAAAAGAAAAATAAATTGCTCGTTTTATCAATAAAGCTATACAGAGCCAAATTTCAGTGTGATTTAAAATGTTTGCTCACGTTTCATTCCCAAGTAACACACTATTTATAATTTCAGATTGAGGACTTTGTATTTTGTCTCTGCATTTTCTTAATTTTCATCTGCAATACATGTTTCATTGTGGATAACTTATCAGGCCCAGTGAGGATATTTGGAGATCTTTTCTAAAACTCCTAATCATTTTTCAAAGAAAGTTAACGGAAAGGGTAGATTTTCTTGATAATCCTTTCAAAATTAAAATATAACACAAAACCACTATGTTTAAGTGACATTAAGGGTCTCACTTAAACCAACTAAAGCTGGGAAATTCGAAGTGAATAAGTAACACTCTGTTGTAAACTGCCCTCATGTATTGCAGCTGACAGTGCGGAAGCAGAGGTTCAGAGAGCAGTTCAGATAATAATCTTAAGAGTCTGGATATTGCCTGAGCCCCAGTAGTCAGGCAAGCAGGATAGATGTCTTTCAAGATCATTCTTTCTCATGAGGGATACGGCATTTCCTTTTCATGGCCATACTGAATGTGATTTTTCTCTGGCCAATTTATGCTTCATTCCCTGGTTAACAGCAAGGGCTGAGTAGTACACAAGCAATTTCCAGCAAATAGAGAGATCTGAAATTTTACTCTGAAGCCTGAAGAGTCCTAATCCCAGTCTTACTTCCTCTCCCATCTCCACTTAATAGAGACCCCAAACTAGCCAGAAGTATCAGAAAAATCTGGATTCCCCCCAAGTTTTCATTTGAGGTCCAGTTTGACTTTTTTCCCACTGCAAACAGTTCAGTATGCTGTGTTTACACACTTCATTAGCTTCATATTGCCAGTATATCAGATAAGCATTTAGTTAGGCACAGCAGGACTTCTTAGGGAGCATCTATTGTTGAGCTCCCATGATTCATGGAATTCATACATCATTCAGAAGTTTATTAAAATTTTCCAGATATTCTGACATACCTAAGGAAAGGGAGGTATTACAATGTCTTAATGCTATTTCTTGAAGCTGAATGGCAGATTTTTGTGTAGAAAAGGGAAGTTAGTATTCTTGGTGCTTCTTTTCCAAATAAACTAAAAATAGAGTTAATTTGAGGCAGGAAAAACCTTTGCCTTTCAGCCACTAACTTGAAGGTTAGCCCATATTTTACAGAACTCTTGCAAGTAGAACCTGCAATCTTAGATTAATGTCAGAAACTCCTTTCAGTCTTTCTCTGAACACGTTACTTGAAAATTTGCATAATTGTTTAAAGTTGCGCATTTTGCTGATATTGCCCACACTAAATGATACAAGGAAAGGCAGCATTACATTACATTACCAACAGGATCAAAACAGAAAGTGACACTTTTATGCAGCTGTGTATTTTGTGAATCAGGGTGGTAATTGGAACATATTAACGATTTCCTTGACTCCCCGTTATCCTGCTCCGCCCCTGCTCCCCCTGCAACCATCCATATAAACTCTAAGGATATTTAACACATTTTAAGCTGTCCAGCTCTATGT
This sequence comes from Sylvia atricapilla, assembly GCF_009819655.1. Classification (NCBI taxonomy): domain Eukaryota; kingdom Metazoa; phylum Chordata; class Aves; order Passeriformes; family Sylviidae; genus Sylvia; species Sylvia atricapilla. The sequence goes on along the minus strand of NC_089148.1, from coordinate 19,693,846 downwards.
AGCTCCTTGTAAAGTAATTTGGAATGATGATTCCTACTTGGTAAAACGTGCTCAGACATCAACTCACACATACACATAACAGCACAGAAAGCATGAACCTGTTAAGGATTTCACCTTTTAAGAAATGACAGAATAATTACGGGACAATATGTCCTTCAGGAGTAAAAACAACTAAGCTAAAGTGCTTTCAAGGCTGGCATGGCCTACTTCTCTTCTAGCAAGCTGCATAAATCATAAATTGCTAAGGGATTGATTCATACACTGAGTGATAACTGGAGTCTGTATAATGGTGAATAAATATGTGGATAACACAGACGAAGGCTGAACTGAATTCAGCTCTTCAGTACAGCTTGGCAACAGAACTGAGTGGATAGAGCCCAAACCCTGACTTTATATAAAGATACAGAAAATGTAGAGGATAAAAGAGGATAAACCATGTGCTTCCTTAATGAAGGGTAAATAAGATGTTCCATTTTCAAACCTCTTCAGGAGAGGATTGTGATAGTTGGTAAATTGGCCTAAGGCAAAACTTAGTGTGTTACAAGTACTCAGTCCTAGAATTAATGTTCCTGGATTTAAAAGAGAAGGAAAAAAAGGGGGTCTATAATCTAATTTTACGTGGCTGTGGGCGAATAGACATAAACATTTTGCCATTTGTAGCATTTAAAAGAAAACATGCCTTAGTTAAAAATGAAAATAACCACAAACCAGAAAGGTCATCTGGCTTCTTGAGCTCTCTCTTACCTATCATGGTATCTCCCTGTTGAACAAGTTATTAAACTTCCTTGTATGTTTTTATGGCTTGAAATCTTTCGTATGCTGCAGATAATCTGTAGTAGTGGGATGATGTTTCTTTGTCTAAACACTTTAACTGGACAGATTGCACGTACATTCTAGTCTTACCAAGGGCCAGGTGAATCCTGAAGAGCTGTGAGCAAGGGTAACAACCACTGAAGGTTATCCAGAGATTTAAGCTGCATGAAAATTATACTTACTGGAAATATCTTCTCTTTACAGGCAGGGGTGCTTCTTTTTCTTGTGCATAATTTTAGGGCCACAGTTTCAAAGGTACACTTAATAGGCTTTTCTTTCTGTACAAAGAACCTTTGCCCCTTAATACACAATGGCACGTTGGTTGGTCTAGGTAGCCAACATTTGCATGCATAGGCAGTAGATTCTGTCATTTATGCTTGTAGATAATAGAATTTACATGCACAAACCTCATTTGGATTTGGCCTCAGAACAGATTGGGAGGACAGGCATTTAAGATTTGAGGGACAGATGCACAGTAGGGGACTGCTGGGGTAAATGATGGTTGAGTCTGGAATAAAGAAATGGGGATGCTAAGGAAAGAATGAAAACAGTACTCATCTGTGTTTGAGTTGTGCTGAAAGCAAAAGGAGTTTATACAAAGAGCGAGGCAAGAATGATACCAAAGGTCACCTTTCATTGAGAAGAGAACTTGAAACATGAAATTTGCTTTTCTGAAATATGTTTTTGCCCTATGGTCTCTGTCCAGTGATGGCCTTTAATCCATCTTTCATGGAATTTCAGCCAGAGCCTTGTACTTCATGTCACTGATACCAAGTAATTTAACAGAGATTGTAGATATGTGAGGGTCAATCCTTCAACTCAGGTGAGATTTTTAGGCGCACTGAAGTAAATGCAGCAATGTTAGGTTTGTGCCAGCTGATAAAATGTGCTTGAATAGTTAGATTCTTTCAAAATTACTGTAATTGTAGAATATCCCTCTATTTGACTGTGGTCAGCCAAGAATAACATTCTGTTTCTGAGTTTTGGGACCATCATTTATAATGTAAGAGGAAGTTGGTATCTAGATCTAAATGTTTACATTTCAAATCTCAGTGAAACAAAGCTTGGGACCCACTCCAGGACCATAGCACAGAGGAAGGTATCATCTGAAACCAGACTGTGAAAAGCCTATTACATTTTAATATCACCGTGGTCACTCAACCTAGCCCAGACTCACTCTTTGCTTAAATAAGATCTCACTGAAATAAATATGAGTCATGCTGAAGTCAGTAGTATTTTTCTTGTGGCTCTGTTTTGGTGCACTGACTGTGTAATACCAAAGCCTCTGCGGCAATGCACTTTAACAGAAGTGGATGAAATACGGGGAGAGCAGAAGTCTTAATTTCAAATTTCTTGGGTTTGTCAGATTATGTTGTATAGTATCCGATTGTTCTGTGAAAGCTGAAGCCACAGGGGTCCCATTACACTTTTTGGACAAGATCCTCAGATGATGTAAATTGGTGTAATGCTGCTAGACTAAGTGGATGTGTGAGGAGCTGTGTTGATTTCAGTGGCTCAGGATTTAGCCCAGTAGGTCTGAGATACCTATAAAACCTCACTATGCACTTTGAAGGTCATACCCCATAAATGCTTCCACAGTGCAGTTTTCTATAGTGTTGGTAGGAAACCCACTGTGTCTCTTTGCCTTAAAAATGCTAACTAGCCAAGGCTTTCTGTCATTCTCACACCAGAACTATTAATTCTAATAAGTGGGGGTTTAAGTGTGCTGTCTCTTAGTGTTTTTGATCTTCTTTTTTTATTTTCTCACTCTGAACTATTTGTATCTTGGACCATCTTTATAAGTACACAAACATAAAGAGAATATTGCTAGCAGGGACTGTCTTGGTGCCCTGTGTTGTAGAATATCCTTCTGACAACACCTGTGTTTACTTGCACAAAGGTACCAGGTATACATATACGCATGCACAGGCAGTTAGTCCACCCTGAGTGTCCTCAAGCACTCACATTCCTTTTTTACTTGGTAACTAATGAAATTATATTTTTGGAAGAAAGTGTAATGTCTCACGTTAGCTGTTGCAGTGTAGCCTGAACTCCATTGCATTCACTGACTGTGCTCCTGCTTTGGCATTAAGATTTGAGGTGGTTTTTCAGACAGTCATTTGAAAGTGTTTTGCAGTAATTACCTTATAAGTAGATTTGTTTCTGCAAAGGGAAGGAGGTCATACTAAGTGACTATAGAAGCAGGCATTCATGTGCTTTTCTGTTAGCATACAGCAGCTCTTATTTTTGTAAACGCAAAGATAATATAAGATAATCCATTTTTTCAGTTGCACAAACAGTTCAAAAGAGATTTGTAATGAAATGGCTTTTAGCAATCTTTAATATTTCTTGGTCATTTTGGGGGTGGTGGTGGGGAAAACCCCCAGCTTCAGTCCCCTATTAATCTTTTTCCCTTGAGAGGCTTCAGGCTCTGATTTCAGTGTGTATTAGGCTGTGAGTAGGTTAGAACTTGAGTGTCTTCAGGAACCAAGGAGAACAATAGTGGCTTCACACTGTGCTGTGCTTCAGCTCCAGTGAGTAATGCTAAACCGCTTGCATTGTCACAACCACATGCTTCTCTTGATGATCCTAATGGGTCCCTGCAGATCCAGTGGGGATCACGACACTGGCTGCATACATTTTTTAAGATTGTTTCATGATATCATGGAACACATCCAGAACCCAGAGTGATGTTTTCTTTGGAGCCCCAGACGATGGAATGTTTAATTACTAAAAATAGCAATAGGAAAAACAATTTAATCTTTTAGAGAAATGTTTAGGGAATGGGGGTTAGGGCAACTTGTTTTAGAGCATTATTTCCCTCAAGGATAAAATTTATATAATCATTGTAAAATTATGAAAAAGGATTACTGCCTTTTTGTTCTTTTGTATTCAGAAAGTGGGCACGTTATACCCCTGTTAAGTGGACATTTCTGTTTCTAACTTGTATATTTTTCTTAGCCCTTTCATATGCTAATCTTTACCTACCTTGTGAAATTTTGATTGGGTGTTTGATGCCAGAGGTAGTGTGTAGTTTGGATTTCCTTACATTTGCTCCGACATAATGAACCCAAATTATGGCTATAGGATTTGTAAGCACACTGGGATCTGGGAAAGAATCTAAGCCAATAAGTGTAAGGCAGTCCAGAAGGTACCACGCTTGAATGCAGTGAATGCTGAAGGCGTGCTCTACTCTAACTTTGATGACTCCTAGACTCTGCTGAACTTTTGAGTTAATTAGAGTCACAGTGGCCACTAGATTTTTATTCTTCTTTTATCTTGAAGCTCAAGTATTTGTCTTGGGACACCTTTTCATATCGACTTGCCTATGCACACTTTAAATTACACAGCTAGTAGCAATAATTAGATTTTTATATCACTGAAAATGGATTTGTGTGCCAGAAGACTCAAGAATGTCAGACAAATAAATTTTCAAAATGAGCAAACAGCTGAAGAAATGGAAGTAGCCCTAGTGACCCAGTAACATGTATCCATGTCTCTAAAAGTTTTTTGAGAACTTGGAAAATTCAAACTGCAGCTGAAAAGCACTGTGTATCCCCAGGCAGCCTTAATTTGCATGATCAGCACTTACTCAGCAGAGTACCATGGGTATGTGAGACCTTGTTGTATTAAATGGGTCACATTTAACTGTCCTTGAACAATTTCTCCTATGTATTAAACATAAACAAGCTTTTTGTCATATTCAGCATCACTGTTCTTTTTTCTCCACATTTTCTTTGATACAGGGTAATTTTTCTATAGGAAATTTTGGAGACACACAGTGAATATGTTATGCTGCTTTCCTCCCATAGTCTTAAGAAGTCTGCTCTTCTCTCATTTTGTGTTCCTTGTTATTTTTTCCCTGAGAGATGGATAATTCCATCTGAGAAAAAATTTAAATTAAAGTTGGTTTTTATAGCTGATAATTGTCGGGCAAATTGCAATCTCTCTTAGTTTTCTAAACAGGCTTTAGAGATAGATTGTTATTCTCCAGTCATGTAAATGCACTGTCATATAAATCCAATGAGCATGGGTCAAGGTGTCTGTTGGTAACTGGAAAGAAGATGCAAGAGACTATTGGATTTCACAAGCTGCAGAAGGAAATGGGCAGCAGAGTTCAGGTGTGAATAAAGATGGCAAGAAAATGTATTTTTTTCTCTTTCACAATGAAACCCAAACAAGTCCTTCTTTAACACCCTTTGGTGTTTTCCTGTGATTTATTTAGTAAAAGGCTTCTTTTTTATGTTACAGGAGATACCTTTCTGCCCATTAAATAATTTTAATGGTATCCAGTAAACCTTTCTCAAAGTTAGTGAGTGGTTTTTACACCTTGAACAGTTTCGAAAAGAACTCCATGAAGTCACTGTCTGTTATGCCAAAATGTAAATCTTGCATTCAGTGAAGGTAAAGAAGAGAGTGAGGAAAAACGCTTTTAAGTTACATTACACAAAGAAAGCTTTAAAAAGCATTGGTTTTAAGCATGCTAGTAGCTTTGATATAATTAGCTTGATGTTAAAACTGTGGTAGACTAATGTCTGAATGAAAGGTACTGTAATTAAATTATACATTCTATTTGCAGTGCTTTTTTGTTCCACAGATTTGCAAGTTTACAGTCCTGCATATGCAAAAAGTCTCTGTCTAGATCACCCGTTTTCTAAATCCTGTATACTATGCAGGCTGGATGTCAAAACTGGGCATTATTTTATGTGAAATATGGGGTGACATGTCAGCAAAAGAATCAAGTTTGGTCAGGATTATTTGAAATTTGTTCCACTCAGTGTGAAAATCTAAACACATTAAAAGATTCAACCCTAGGGGAAATGAGGACTCCTAATATATACAGGACCTAACAAGCCCTGAAGATAAAAACTTGAATTTCAGTGTCTAAATTTTAAATAACTTCTTTAAGAAAATCTTAATTCTTTCAATTAATTCTTTTTTTAACAAAGGCTTTAGGACTATTCACATTCTTCATTAGAGGGTTCATAGGACACTTTTACTGACAACCTGCCTTTAGAGACTTTTTTGAATATTACGTTCACAGTGTTCTTAAATTTGACTGTCTAAAACAGTGAAATAAGGTGGATAACTCCCTTCAATGTGTTTTCAATTGCAGATCATGGCACTTTCATCCAACAATTTTGAAGAGATAACTTTTAATTACAGTAATAAGAACCACATGGGCAATGATTGATGCAAACCTGATGTCTTCTCTTACTTTATTAATCTTTTTAATTAGAGACAAAAGAAAGCTTTATCTTTTGAGAAGAAGAGATGAGTTGTGATGTTCTGTTGCACTTTTGTAACTTAAAATAATTTGATTGCTTTACAGAATTTTTTGCTTGGATGCAAAAGGAAAGAGGAATTTGCACATTTTCTCTTCACAGTTTGCTTACCTTCAACACTGTGTGGTGCCCCATATGGCACCAGACTGTTGAGATTATGGAACTCTCCTGTTAGTTTTACTTCAGTTCTACAAATTTCTTCTAAGCAGAGTTTACAAACTCAGTTAGAGAGCAAGAAAATGAGAGATAGTTTAACATCACCATACGTCAGAGCAGTTGATTGCCAAAGGGTAGCTTGTATGAGATGTTGAGAAAGACCTATGAGATATCTTGTTCTTTAACTCTCCTTAGCTTTAGAAGCTGAGACATCTTAGCATCTCTTTGGTCCACTGTGGCTGTGGTTTGAAGCAGCTGTAGTTTAAAATGGTGTGAAAGACACACGAATGAGATTATGTTCATTCCAGTGCTAATGCAGGTCTTTCAAAGAGACTTGTGAATATTTTACCTGAACTGGTTTAAAGGATTCACTTGCCTCGAGTACACAGAAGGTTAGATTCAGTTCCTTCTCTGGCTTGAGATACAAACTTACAGGTAAGGTTTAGTTTGCATGTTTGCCTGGAGTTTTTTGCCATGCAAGTACTCTGAGTAAGATTAATCGCTGTAGTGGAAAAATAGCACAGAGGCTTTTCTTACTTACTACTGTTCAAACTCTTTCATATTATCTAATGTCAACAGTGTACCAAGTGAGTTACTAACAAGGAAAGGCAAGGTTTCTGCTCTAAAAGATTCATACTCTAAGTAAAAATACGACATCTCGCAGCTTTATAGAGAGACATGAAGACGATGAAATTTCTGGACAGGGAGGGAACAGAAAACTTGTGCACATAGTATGTCAAAGGCAAAGTCAGTCTGTGATACCTGTATTTTGTGGTTCAGATAAGAAACCTGTAAATGAACCTATATCAGCACAGGAATGGGTGACACTTCACAAAGTGTTCTGCAAACTAACAATGAAAGAACAGCTCGTGCTTTTGGAGACCTGAAATAAGCTTCCTGCACTGCTTCAGCAATAGCATATAAATAGCACAGATTCCAGCCAGTGCTGTGGCTTGGTAGTCTGTGCTCACATGTTAGGATGCTGACTTTGGGCCCTATCCAAACACCTTTGAAGTCAGTAGAAGACTTTCAAGTTCAGTAAGTGAACTGCGGAAGTGTATTGTGGTGCTTTCTTGTGCCAGGCAATTCAGAAATGTCAGTGGGAACAGAGAAGGAGAGAAGTTTAGTTTTCTGTATCAACTAAAGGAGGGTATAAGGAATTAGGGTTTTTTAATTGTTATTATTTTTTAAGAAACATTTGCCAAAATATGTTTGTGCCTGTCACTGCATAAAATGGACTGGGTTTGTGATAGGTGATGGTGATGGAGACACAATGATATTTTGTTAGAGTGGCCTCACTTTGTGAATCTTTATTTGTGTGGTAGAAGTGGGTGCACAACTCACTGTAAATATAAATGTTAAGTTAGATATGGTCTGTTTTAAAGCCATTCCAGACTAGCACTCACTGCTAGTCAAACTGTGACCTTATCTGCAAATTTGTTCCCTGTGATTGCTTAAGTGGTGATACTTGCACCACAGAACTGGAAAAGTTAGGCCTAAAAAGAAAAAAAATTGGGCTTGCATTACACACACTAAGAAAATAGTTGTTTTAGCCAAGCCCACTGATCCATCACGTGTCTGGAGACACGGTAACTCTCTAGAATCCCACTCTTGACTAGCAGGAGTGGCAGGGGAGAGTTGAAGTGCTAAAAAAAGCCTACATTTGTTTCCAACTGTCCCACTCAGCATGAGGATTGTATGGTGAAAGTATGAAGGAAAACATTGCGTTTTGGGGTTCCTAGAAAGGTGTCCTGGCATATATTCCTACACATGTTTGTCATATCTAAATTATTGAGCAATTTAATTTAGTAATAATGACCATGAATTAACCATCTGTCAAAGATAAGGAGTATTTACTTTAACCTTCAGGCTGCCACACATGCCTTTAAATGGTGCCCACAGCATTCCTTTGGTTGCCAAAGTGGAAGTGTGGCAGTAGACCAAAAGTTAACATGGAGAGATGGGGATACATTCCCTTCCACTTTCTAGAAATAATTATCATTTTGCTCATTTGTGTCAGCCAAACTTTAGCAGTGTCTGAATTGTTTCTGCAGATTGTTTTGCTTTTCAAAAAGAATGACTGCTTCATGCTGCAAATACATTTCAGCTTTAAAGATTTGGGATCTTTTAAAGTTATCGTTTATGTTACCTGAGATGTACATTGCATAGAAGACTTAAAACTGAAAACTGTTGAATTTTCTACTTAAATTGCCCTCCATACTCAACTTCAATCCATCTTCTAAATGAGGCCATGAATATCTTTAAAAATGTACTACTGTATCTTCAGAATTCAGAGTAGTTCAGAGGTTATTTGCCAAACTTACTTTCCTCCTGTCTTCTTCACCCGTAACAAAAAATGAATACTCAACATCCAGAACAAAGCTTATAAAGAAGTAAATGTAACAACTTAATTTAGAGGGTTAACAGGCTAACTGGTAGACATCTGTGTGGTGGGATTACTTTGGTTTGGTTATCCCTCCTTGGACTGAACTGGTTTCTGAGATCTGTTCTTCCACAGATGACTAGTCTCTATTAGTTTTTCTATTTGTACTAGTTAAAAATTACAATGACAGTCCCATTTATTCCATTTTGAGAACTGATTGGATCATATTATATGAATGTTGGCCTATTTTAAAAACTGTATGTAATGATTTGGGACAAGGTTTTCAATCAAACCTGTCCATTTGTTTGCTGAGACTTTATTGAGACAACCTTCACTAAGGCTTTCAGTAGTCTAGGAAATTGATGCCTGTAGAATGTTAGAAAATGCAACTTGTCCCTGGATAGCTTAGCTTGAGGGTGGATTTTTTGTGCTTTTTGTTTGTTTGTTTGTTTGTTTGTTGGGGGGGTGTTTGTGTTGTTTTGGTTTTTTTCTTTCTTTCTTTTAAAAATGCTTCTTTCCCTGTCCCCTTTCTCCTTTTCAGTCTTTTCTGATGATTTTAAGTTCTCCTAACTGGTCCACTTTGACCTTATAACTTGTAGAAACATCCATATGGAAAACATCAAGATGCTTAATGACTTTCATGATTTTTTTTTTAGGAAAGGAAGAGGGAGCAGGGGAAACAAAGGTCATTGATCATACAGTAAACTCACTGGTATAACTGAAGCGATCAGTCTTCTCACCTGTCTCTCAGGGCAGCTGCCTCCTTGCTGCTTGGGAGTTAACAGCTGATGGCACTGAGGAGAAAGCTTCCTCTTCCCTTGCCATGGGCTGTGAAAAGCTGAGAAGCTGAATGGCTGCTGATAGTTTCACCAACCTGAAGAATTTTTGTACATCTCCAGCTCCATGCACCATCTTTGTAAGAATCACCTTCTGTCTGTTTGGAGCAGTTTCATGTCCCTTCTGCACAGTCTGGACTGATGATCTAAGCCCAAGCAGCTGGCAATAACTTGCAGTACTTTCTTGTTCCATAATGAGAGATTGTAAATGTGCTGTCATCTGCATTTTGCAGTCTTCTCGGTGGCTATCTAGAACTACTCTCAGGCTGAGATCAGACTTTCTCCAGTTCCCCTTTATAAGGCTGCATTGCTTCTAATATCTGGAAAAAATTCTGAAATGGAAAGAAATATAGGCAGCACAAAGAGAAATGGAACTTTTCAATATCAGCTGAAGTGATCATATGGTATGAAGAATGTTTTCAAAAGATTTCTCTTATTTGTTTCATGAAAAGTCACATTCCATGAGTGGTTAGTTTGGGCCACACTGTCTTATATTTCAACTATAGTTAGTGCTAATATGGAAGTATGTATCTTTGTCCTGCAAAATATTGTACAATGCTGTCCTTTAAACAGTCTTTATCTTGCAGTTTTAGCTTCCCCCCTCCCCCCTCGAAACGTAGGTGGTCACCCAAAGTAAACAGAATTCCTTCTACTCCCTCCACATCTGCTATGTGTTATCTGGCACTCACCTCTGACCCTGATATTCATCATAAGAATAAGAATTGCATCCTATTCAGCTGCTTGTGTGCACTTTAACTCCAGTGATCACTGGCTGTTGAAGTAGTATGTGCCAGGAGGAGAAATTGCTGAGACATCATTGGAGCTCAAACTGGACTCTCTGCTTTCTTGTGCACTTTTGGATAGTTAAACAGAAGTCTAGGAATAAGCAGGTCAGCACGGTATACTGGGGGACAAAGCCTGGCATAATTCAGGATTGTAGTGGCTAGTGAATGTAACAGAACAAGTTCAATGCTAACTCTTAATGAGAAGGGCTTTTGAGTTCTGTTTGTAAGCTGCTGTATCAAATGATATTATGCATCTGCATAGAGAGACAGCGTCCTTTATGGAAGCAGTAAGTTTAAAAGTACGTTTGTCATGAAAACAACAGTTAGTGATCCTCTTCCTAATTACACCACCGTCCATGACCTGGTGGTGTGATTCAGGGAACAAAGTAATTCTTGTTGTGACTAACAGTTTTAGAATCTGGTCTTATATGTGAAGATTCATATATTAAGATGAATAAAGATCTGGTCTCTGCCACCCCACTAAATGGAGCCCATCTGAATTTTTCCTTTTTTTACAAAGATGAACAGAATTTCTTTTTGGGCACTGTGGAGGAAGAAATAAACCTGCCAATTTACTTGCCAAGGGTGATTCAATTGGAACTTTGGGAGATTTACCAATTCTCTAATTACTAAAAACTTTTTCTTACTTGCTCTTTTCTTTCATGGCAGAGGTGTGAAGGAGGAACCCTCTGCTGGCCCTAATCTTCAAACTCATGTCTTCAGTTAAATTATGATGATAGTCACAGAACAATGAGAGCTAAATGTGAATTTGGCCTGTCAGATAAACTGCAAAAATCTCAAGGGCTTTTAGCTCCCAAGTTTAGCTCCCTCCCTCCAGCCACCCACCCCATCCTCAATCCTTTTAATTTTCAGAAAAAAGATTGGGGAACCAATGGTGTTGTGAGACCAGTGTGGTTTATCAACTACCACTCCTGCCTTTTGGTGCTACAAGCCTCAACACTGCTTACAGAAAAACAAAACCAAGACCTCCTTGTACCCACACTTTGAGGTGATCTCTGTGAGTCCAGAAAAAGCTGTTCTTGCATGTGCACTTCTCACCAGAAAGTCATCATGTGGATTACAAGCACCTAGTAGTGCTCAGTTATACATACCAATTATCAGAGTATGAATAGATGTTTATTTTTACTTTTAAATTGTTTATGCTTCTTTACTTGCCAAGTTTGTTTCCTTGAGCATGTCTGTTTTTATATTTAGCAAAATTAACAGGGGATGAAATAGGTGCTGAGGATGTTAATTATATAATTATATGAGCAAAGACATACTGTGTAATGGGCAGAGAAGAAAAATGACAAGGACTTTACATGAGGAAATTAAATCCCATGTTAGGGTTTTTGATTAAGCTTCTGGTTTTTACTGTGTTGCCAGTGATCACTTGTGACCTCAGGTGTAAAGGTGAAGAGTTTTATTTCATTTGCATTTATTTTACTATGCACATATGCATCTGCACATTAGTTGGGGGGGATAATCAGCAGATTAAAATATGGGAGGCAGGATTCTCATCCAGGAAATCATCTGTTTGAAAAAGACTGTAAAGTGAAATGAATAGGATCGTATGAACCTTAATGGCATCTAAGTGGTTTCAGTTTGCACATTGTTAAAAATCATGCAGTGTCCTTTGGTGCCCTTTTCATCTTTTTTTTGTTTTAATAAAGAAGACAAGTTAGTTTGAAAGGTAGTTCTCTATTGGAATTGACTTCTGATCACCCTATCACTTCACAATTCCTTATACATCAGGAACACTTGGAAGTATATGCACATGTTTGTGGGGATTTTTCTTTTCCTCCGGAGAGATTCAATTATTTATGCTAGAATTATTCTTATTGTGAGTTATTTTTATAATTGAATCAAAACTGTGTAGGCTGATACAGCCCCAAGTTACTTTTGTGATCTGAAAAATCCTTAAAATAGCAGAATAGAATAACTTTGTCACTTGTTTGTCATACCAGTTATGACAATGGGTCATTCCATGGATGTCTAAAATGATCTTTAGCCACATTTTATAAAGCCAGAACTGTAATCCAATAACAATTTTCTGGCTAAGTGCTTCTCAGTTGCCACTGGGGACTGTCTGCATCACTGTTGATGCTCTTAAAATGACTTTAAGTTAAAAGGACACAAATTTCATATTTCTTTCCTTATTTTCTTGAGACTAATCTAAGAAAATAATATTTTAAATAATTGCATTCTGGTTCCTGAGGGATATCAGCATAATTGCATTGAGGATACCTTTATTTTTTTATGCATCTACTTATTAACAAAGAACTGCATTCCATCTGTAAACCAAATGATTGGTCCACTGGCACAAAACAATAATGTAATGCAACCTCTCGTTCATTAAATTGGAACATAGAAATTGAATTACTAATTTATGTTGGTTTGAATTTCTTGTTATAAATTATAAGATTCTAAGGTGTAAGGGAAAGTTTTTTCCCATGATGTAGGCTACCTATAGTTCCAGCCAGGAAAATTTATACAAGACTCATTGAAGGTGAAGGAAGGAGAGGTACTGAAAACTAGGACTGCATGATTCATCTGGTGCTTTGGTGGGCACTTCACAGAAGACATAGCTGAAAAAAACCCAAAACAAACCAAGAAAACAGGAGCTCTTATTTAAACTGAGAATATTCTGTAGAGGTCTTTAAAATATGGACAGTGTGAAATGCTGGTTTCTTAAACTCTGCAACATGAAGGTCAGGCAGCAAAAGAAACCAACAATGAGAGAGGTGCTTCATAAACCTTTAGTGGTTTCATTTCATGTTGTCTCTCCTGCAATCCGCTCTAGTGGTTTATTCACGGTAATCTTGAATTCAAAACTTTCTTACAAATTTCAATCTGGTATTAAGTTCACTCTATTCTGATGATTTTAGTTTGATTTCTATATTTAACAGTCTCTGGAGTTGTGTGTAGAAGCTAATATAAAACCCATTTAAGACAATATGTTCTCTCCAGTGTTATTATGCTGACTGGACTCCTACTGGGACCTAGTCCTCTGATATCACAGTTGAAGTATGAACTGGCTCTTCTTTCAGCCCATAAGGCCACAGACAAGTCACTTTCTGAGAACAGTGTGTGCCTCAATGTTACGTCTCTTCAAAAGTTGCGTTTGTTTCCTTCTTGAGCAACACAAAGTGCTTAACAAAGACTGCGCTCAGATTTTCAAGGGAAATACTAGCTAAGCTTTCCCTTTCTTACAAAGAATGGGTAATCTGACCCACCTGTATGGCAATCTGTCATGAATATTTAGGAACTGAAAATTGATTTAATGAATTTGAGATGAGGTGATATTTCCAGAATTTCAGCAGTGGAGCCACACATATTATGAACTTAAAACTGCCTCCCTTCTTCTCCATTCTGGGCTTTTGTTTGGAAACCAGATAGGCACAGCAGGGTGTTTGTCTCTATTCTGCACCAAATCTCACTTTTTACTGGGTTTTAAGGAAGCCACTACAGGAAGTAGTTTAATTCATCTATGAAATAGCACGTGACTTGCTTGTTTCGCAGTCTTTTTCAAGTGGAAGATGCTGTTCTGATGAGGCAGTTTGCCTGCTGGAAGTCTGGGCTTTCTCTGCAGAAAACTTAGCAGTTATTTGATTACTCATTAAAATACTTTGAACCACCATTAATTTTGATACACAAACCAAAAGATCAAGGTTCTTCCAGGTTAAAATTTGCACTTGCTTCATGGTAGAGGAGATTTCAGTCTCTTCTGACCACGGGAGAGCCCTGCTCCTCTCCGCCCTGGAGTCAGGTGAAGGCTCTGAGCCCTCAGGCGAGTCAGCAGCAACTGAGGCTCTCAGGTCAAAGCAAGGCCAGCTTGGATCAGGCTCCTCAGCGCTGATCCTATCAGGTTTTGAACATCTGCAGTGGCAGGGATAGCACAGTATCTCTGCCCTACATGTTAGTTTTTTATTGTCCTAATGATGATTTTTCCCCCCTTTAACAATATTTAATTACAATATTCCTTGTTGTAACTTGGTGTCCATTATTTCCCATCCTGTCACTGGTGCACCTATTTAGAAGAGATTGGTGCTCTCTTTCTCTCCCTCCCCTTCTCCCCCTCTTTCCTACTTCAGACTGTGTTTGAGACCAACTAAAGTTGCCCTTGTTTTGCTGAGCCTTCTCTGTCTTGCAGAGCTTCAGAATTTTCAAGAAATAGTGTTTTGCCTTTTGTAGTTGGACCTTTATTGAACCTCATTTAAACTTGATTGATAAACAAATTCTTATACTCTTGTGTAAGAATCAGGTTTTCTATTTCAGGGTCTGAAATGTGGGCGCATTTGGGGTCTGTAAAGTGTATAATCTGGATTTCCTAACTATGCTGTTGAAAGCTGGTTTATGAAGGACAGGCCTTTGCAGGCCATACTTTTGCTAAAAAAAATCATGTCATTTTGAGTGCATTCTCTCACTGAAACTATGTGCACTTCCCTTGAGGCAATGGCTGAACACCATGAACCTTGATTGTTTCCAAAGGCTCAGAGAGGCCCAGGCATCCTGAGCTCTGGTTTATGCTGATTGTCCATAATGTACTTGAAGCTTATCTTTCTATACTTCATTGACTCTCAGTATACAAGCATTTGCATAATATGAAAACTATAAATGGAAGAAAGGTGCCAATTATCAAATATGAAATAGATTTCAGGATGCTCATGCATTCACTTTCCATTACAGATCTGTCCTTGCTATTCTTGCATCCTGCCAGGAGGATAATACTAAAAGGTTTTATGGGTACTTGGCTGGAAAAGATATGATTTAAATAAGTTTATTTACTGACTATCTGTTTTGTTTGTGTGGGTTTTTTTTCTAGAGTTCTTGAACAGGAGATGATCTGACACAAAGTGCATTTACAGCATAGGTAAGTGACACAACTGATTATATGAATTTTTTGACAGTATTTATTGAAATGAAATTGGCAGTCTGCAGATCAGGAAAGCCTGGTGTAGGCTGTGCTCTAGAAGTACTAGGAAAATGAAAAATACACATTTTGAGAATACAGCACATAGCAGTAAGTCATTCTAATGTTGACAGACCACTTCCAAGACATGAAAGTGTATTAGAAATGAGGCCTTTTTCCATATCAGCTCTTTCTTGAATCTCTTCATTGAAACACAAGATTCCAGGTCTCTGTAAGCCATTCTCACGTGTCAGATGGAGTTCAAGCTGTTGTTTCCTCAGCTACAGTTTTGTGTATGGATTCCCCTCTCTCTTCTGTGGACATGTACACCCCTACAATCTCCAGTCAGCTGTCTCCTGCCATAGAGTGTAAAATACATTTTCTTCCTCTGCCTTTAGAACAAATAAAGGAGTGGATTTGTTCTGTTATTTTTAAGGGGTTGTTACTTTAATTTAGGAGTAATGAGACAAATTGCTTGAAAAGTAAAGAGGGTGCATTTCTCTTTATTGTGTAATAGAAGTGATTTTTCTGAAGTATGTTACTGAATTGTGTACTTCAGAGGTGACTCTGTGAAGAAGTAAGTATCTGATCATGAGTTTGCGTTTATGTGAGGCACTAAAAGTGAGTTGATAGACAATTGTGGCCTGAGATATTTTCCTCTCACTGATTCTTGATAGCAGCATATTATCAGATTAGGAATATTTTCATATCAGAGTAAATTACTGAGAATTCATAATGGACTTTGTGCTCCAAGCTTTTACTAACATTGGTCAGATGCAGCCCATCTGAGAGGATACTGTTGCTAGCTGGTCATAGTTATTTGTATTAATCCTCTTGTAAGTGTCACATTCAAACCACAGTTCTCATTATCTTTTCCCATTCCTCACATCATCCCTCTTGTCCAACTAGTATCTGACTCCATTGTTCCTTTGAAGTGGATTTGCTCTTTTCAGCTCCAGCACAAGCATTTGTGCATATGCAGCTCCCAGCTGCATTCCATAGGCCTATATTCCAGATGCCTGTGAGGACCAAACAAAGCACTGCTGTCTATACCACAAAGTATATGAGGATACATCAGGAAAAGGAAAAAAGGAAAATATCAGCTGCCTGATAGCAAGGAGTTCACTCCTTGTGGATGAAGAGCTATTGTAAGGAATTGTGGCAGGAGGAGAAAGAAATCTGTCCATTTTAAGTTGTATTTTTGTATTTGTTGGTTTGTGTGTTTTTACTTTACCCTGACAAATTAGGAGTTTTAAGCCTACTGCTGGGACATCAGTTACTCCTTGTCTGAGGTATTGTATTTAACGTTGTACTGTGGTATTGTGGACAGGCTGTGAGGGGGCTCTGTGTGAATTCAACTGCTGTGAATTCAGTTTTGTAGCCAGGTAAATGAGCTCTCTTCTATCCCACATATTTTGCTGAGAGTTCTTCTGTTCTCCACCAGTGATCTGTTGGTGACAGGATGGAGTTCCATTTCGACAGAAGAAGTTCAGAGTGCGAGACTGTCACTTAGGAGATGTGTGGGCATTTGCTGTCCCTGAAACTGCCTCTGTGTTCTCTAATCTGCCTCTGGGCTGCATATGCAGTGTGAGTCCCCCAGATCTGTGGGGACTCTGGGGCAGATGGGGTGTTGGCCTCCTGAACGCTGTCACAGGCTGCGTGCCACTTTATCTGATCTGCTGGGCTTCACACTCCCGTTGATTCAGAACAGGTCCTCTTTTGATCCTTACATGGTGTAATGACAGGTTTCAGGGCATCACAATTGTTACTCAGGCAACTGGATTTGGTATCAAAATACAGGTGAAGCACAGTTCATAAAGTAAGACAGCTAGGGAGAAAAAGTGAAAGTATGGAGAGGACATTGCAAACATTACTCTAAAATTTGTGGGGAATTGTTTTCTAGACTGAATAGCCAGCAGTAGGGTAGGAAGGAGATGTAAGAAGTTGGACTTGATATAAACATAAGAACCGTTTTTAAAAACTTCAAATAACAAATGGTTTCTACCATAGCACACCTAAAAGGTTGCATCCTCTTTCATACTGCAAATAACACAATAATATTCAGGTTTATTTTTTTTTTTTTTTTTACCTCTGGGAATCTTAAACATAAAACACTGTTCCACACACTTGATTTTTATAAAGTCTGGTTTTAGAAGGGATGTAGGGCACTGGATGTCTTTTTTCTATGTTGGTGTTGGGGGAGCTGCAGTTCTAATTTTAGCTCCAATTCCTTATAAACCATACTAGCCTAAAGTTGTTCAGCCTAAAACCAGCCATTGCATTTGTACTTTTTAAGAAAATTGAACAAGTGGAAGTAAAGCAGACAATATCTGGTTTTTCTCACTCTAATTTAGAAATGCCTCACTGTTATAGTCAAGAATGGCAGCCCTGTGGTTCTATCATTTCTATTAAAAGGCACTACTTTTGGCTAACTGGCAGTAAGGTTTTTTCCTACTCACCAAGCAGTTTCATTCAGATAACTCCTCAGTCATCAAAGGCTCCTCCTTTGGTTGCACCATAATCATTATGACAGTTCCAGGTAAGAATATTTGGCAGGGATAGCTCAAGGGTTCATTCTTTTCAGAATGTTTACTTTACTTGACATATCTTTCCTGGGTGCCACAGTGATTAGTCATCTGTATATTATGTAAGGGAAGCTAAGGAATAATATCCTTCCTTAGAATAATATTCTCCCCTAGAAACAGCTAGGGGGTGTATAATAAAAATAATAAATAGTAAAACCCCCTCAGCACTGAAGATGTGCTGGCAGACATGCTTACACAGCAAGCAAAACACTGTGTAGAACTGTGTGAGCATGTGTATTCTAGGTAGGGCAGAGAATATTGACTGTCATCAAGATTACCTGAAAATTCTCACTTATAAATTACTGTAAACAGGATTTTAAAAATTAATTTCTTCATAAACTTTAAATATTTGGGTTGACAACTTCCATATTTGGCTTCTTCCTGGGGCAAAACATTTAGAAAGAGTATGATCACAATGGTTTAGTTGCTTCTGGAAAGGAAGCAAATATGTATTTGTATGTGTAAAATTTTGAGCACTTTTTCTCCCCTGAATTGCATCTTTCTTTTGCTACTTCAGTATACCATCAAAATCTATTGTCAAAGTGTCATCTTTCCTTGAAGTACTAGTTCCTGTTCAGAAAGATGTTATTGTGGCCTTATTTAATGGGCTGAAATGGGCTTATCATTAGTATTCCATGCTATGGTATTTGTGGAGGTCTGGATAGATCAAAATTTTTAGAAACATGGTAATTTACAAATAGAAGTTTAGATTATGAGTTGAGAGTTTATAAAATCAGGATGAAATCTGCTGGATAATGCAAGTACGGCACTCACTCATTGAGCAGTTCAAATACTTTGAGTATATAAAATCTAACATTTTACTTTTTTCTCTTCAGTTAAGTGTGTGCCTTCAGGCCTTTTTTATTGCATGCTTTTTAGAACTTGCTCCAGAGACAGAACTATTAATTTCCTCCTAGGTTTCTGCATAGCACTCAACACTACAGTGCTTCAAAAACCATTAATGAAGTTATTTTCACAACACCCCCATGAAATGAGGAGGAATTATTGTCCTCATTTGACAGATGGAGACCAGGGCAGAGTAAATCAAAGCTGAAACGCCTCCTAATTTGGGAATCCAGTTTGAGACATCCTGCTCCTCTCTTTTTCACAATATTTAACATTGTGTAGTATGCTGAAAGCACAGCTCCCTTTAATTTCAGCTCCATGTATGAGAGATCAGCACTTCAAGCAAGGCAGACCCCAGGTTTCAAGTTGGGCATGGAGCATATGAGGACCATAACTTGATGACTTGAGTGAAAAGCTTGGCTTTAGGAAACTTGTCCTGTATCTCATAGACTGTCATATGAAAAAAACGGATGTAGACTCCAAACTCTTTGAGGCAATTTTTTAACTACCTGAAGTAGGATGTGCAGGATGTGTGTCCAAACTCTTGTCTTGTCTTTGATCATGAACACTGAAGTTTGAGATGTATCACCAGAGAGAGCTACAGGGTACTAACGAGATAAGGAGCAGAGTGGTGTAAAGTGGTTCTGCCCATGTTTCTGTAGAGAGATGCAGTATGAGCAGGGATGGCTGCTGTTGAACTGTACTGATTTCCTCCCATTCCCCATCTCTCACCCCTCGGTGCTATACCTAGACCTGCAATATTGTAGGGTAAGGAGTACTATGGGTTTTTTGTGTAGAATTTAGTATAGTGTGGTCTTGATCAAGGAACTTCAGTTGTTTTGGTAGCCTTTCTTCTTTCATGTTATTTGTGTTATCACCAGGAAAGCAATGAGCCTCAATTAGGTAACTGAAGTATTTTCTATATGGACTGTTCTCTGTGGGCCTCTGAGGTGGCGAGCACTGACAGTTTGCTGTGTGTATTGCCCACCTGGAATGTTGTAGGGAGAATTGCGATTTGTTCACTGGCTTTTATTCCTCTTAAGTGAATTTAATGTGCTTTATACTTTTCAATTTACTAAAGTACTAGTACTTTATTAAACGAGAATATTAAATTGACCTGTATACCTGTATCACAGGACTATTGTGAAGATTAATAATTAGATAATGTTTATAAAGCACTTTTTATAAGTGAGAAGTGCTATAAAGTGCTAAGTATTATTATTGCAGCATGATAGAGATCACGAAACACAAGTGAATCAGCTCTAGGTTTAATCCTTATAAGGCAAAACATACCAGGGGCAAAATAACATTGCAGTTATTTTTCTTACATCCAGCACTTCATTAACTACCACAGAGGGTTATATAACTCTCTGAGAGTCTAACTTAGTAAAGTTTATAATCATAGCAGGAAAAGTTCTCACGGGTTTTTCAGGCAAGACTTGTATGTACAGCCTTTAAGGTCACACAGAGTTAGTCCAGCTATGCTGCATTAGTGCCTCCAGTTGCATGTAGGGACATTACTGCCCAATTTGGCACTCTCCACATTAACCCCTATCACGCAATGCCTCTGTCTAGGTTGGATAATACATAGCACTAAATACAGGTCTTCCCTACGTGTAAAGTGGCATAATGCCATTAAATGCATACAGACATCTGTATGTTCTCAAGATTTTACTATGCTTTCTCTCACCAGCTCTTTTCAATACTCCTTAATCTCTGCTTTTACTCTAAATTTTTACTGAAGATGTGTGAAAGACACCCCAGCAAATCCATCACTTTTTTTCTGGCTCCAGTCAAGTCTTTAATATCTTTGAGAAAATCAGTCAGCATTTTCTTTCCTCTTTAATTCTCACTTACTGCTTATCTTGCTGCAGGTGGCCCACTACTACTGCTGCAGTCATTGCTTTTCCTGAGGATGCCGTAAACACGGAATATTTTCTCAAGTCGAATTCTGGTGCTGCTTGTTTTCTGCTTCATCCTCTCTAGGACATTCTTGAGCCAAAACCTTGAGAAGCAGCATTTATTACTTGGTATAGCTACGTACTGAGAAGAGGAATGTGAAGTAGACTCCCTAAAGAAGTGGTGTGCCAAAACTATGGAAAACAGTCCATTAAGAAAAATAATGTGCCTCTTTCAATTGCATTTAACTTCTCCTTCTCCTATTTTGGTTGGGTTGGGTTTTTTTTTTGTTGTTTTTTTCTGGTTGGTTGGTTTGTTTGTTAGTTGTTTTTGGCAGGGCTGGGTGGGACAGGATGTTTCGGGTTTGGTTTTGCCCTCTCCCTTCTTCCTATAGGAACTGCCAGTAGACAGCATCCTAAATCCTGGCGGCTGGTATGTGGACTGTCTCCCTCTTAAGTCTACACTAGCCACCCTAGTCTGACTAAAGCATTCCTCCATCTTACCTTTTTAAAAAAGACAAACAAGTAAGTGTACACCAAGGTACCCATCTTCCTCAGTAGAGTTCAGAAGCAAACTACTGAGGTGAGTTTAACACATTTCTTGGCTTCTGAAATGTGCAAGATGTGTCTTAAAACGTCAGGTCATATATGAGAAGTGCTGAAGAGAAACCAGTTTCCTTGAGCACCAGATACATGAGCTTCAGGGGAACAGTTTCTGGATACCTCAGACTGGTGTTTGTCAGGATCTAATTGCAGCTCATTGGGTAAAAATGCAAAGCAGCTGTGCTGAGGGAAACCCGCAGTTAGAGGAGCGCACAAGATCATGGATACATAGTCCACATAGTTTAGACATCCTCAACATAACCTGTTTCAGGGAGTCTCCAGAAAGCTATATTTGGGTCATTTCTAAGGACTCCCACCTGCCTTTGTGTCCAGGTGCTAACTGTGGCACATACAGAGGCTTTGGGCTAGAACAGATGGAGGCTGTGATAACCACAGCCCTGTGATCTGCCCAGGTCCCCGAGCACACTCCTGTGTGCAAGGTAAGTGGCTGAGGGTGCCCTGTAGGACCTGTCCACAAGGTAGACATGTTGGCCCTCCTGTGGGACGCAAGGTTAGGTTGACCACAAGCACAGCCCAGTGTCTCTTGTACATATTGGTACTGTAGCTTTGAGTTGTGAGAAGTGTTAGAATGAAAACGTAGGTGAGCAGGCAAAATACTTGATTCAGGGTCCTACCAATACATTTCTATACTTGTGAGTTTGCATAGTGATAGCATTTCTGTGCAGGTAATGCAAAAGAGAGGGAATTCTAACTCAGTAAAGAAAAGGGAAGCTCCACTGTGTCTAAATTGGAAACAGCTGACTCCAGAACCCAACAGGCTGGGGATGGGATTATTTATAGTCAAACCAGCACAGGGAGAATTATTTATAGCCAAACCTGGAAGCAAGGCGACAGGTGGTGAGGAGCACTTGGGTCAGACAAAGACATCTGCTGGGAATGTCAGCAATACAAAGGTAACTCTGTATCCAGTAGTAAATGATAGGACAGAAATTACAGCTGACCTGGAGGAAGAAAGGTTGCAGAGGCATATTTGAGGGAAGTAACAACATGTCAGACAAAGGAATTAACTAAAAGTAGGCATCCTGTCAAAAATAAAACCTATGTACCATTGAGAGACCTAAAGTGAAAAGCAGGTGAACTAAGTGCCTGGGCATGAAAGAGGACTGACCTTCACCACATAAATGTGACCAAACAGTGGATACTAATGCAATATTGTAGTACATAATTTTTAACTGGACAAAATAGATCAGATGTGGGAGTATTTCGGTCTAGGGCTATAAATGCCATAGAACAGGCCATCCATGAGGATGGAGTGTAGATTTTTGTGGTCCAACCAGATGCTATTTCTCAATGAAAAGGTATACAATGGCTTGGTTGGTAACTGCTGTTCTTATAGTGCAATGTTATAAAATATTTTAGGAATATCTAAAGTTTGTGTAAGTTTTTGGTGTGGAGTTATTTTTAAGTTAGAAGAAAACTCACAAAAAAAAGTAGCCTTAAACTACTTGTTGCCTGCTCAATGAAATGATGTTGAAGGCCTGATTCTTGTTCTCACTAATGTTGCTTGCTGTTACTCTGGCTTTGTATAACACATTTAGAAATACATAGAGACTGACTGTTTGAGAGTAAAGAAGGGATAGTGCAAGTGAAAATTTTTCTTTGCCTGTGCAATTGTGAGGAGTATTAATAAGGTAGCATCCACCCATTTATAAAATGGCATTGTGTGTCAACAGGCCAAAGTTCAAAAAAGCAGTTTCTTGACAATTCACAAGATTAGGCCAAAGATCAGGTCTTCAGACAGGCACAAATGAAGAGCTCTCAGTCATACATTAATTGCCTCAAGGTATCTATTTATACTTAGTAATAGCCACAATATAATTAAGTTTCATGTCTGTGTGAGAGAGAGCACAATAACCTTTGCAATTCAGCACTGGGAATCTACTGCTGGACACTTTAAACGTTCTAAAATGTGCTTTTGGGATGTTTGCAGTGCCTAAAGAAAAATCTCTTACGCTATCTTGTGTTCTGGTTATTTTCTGTTTTAAAATAAATAATGAAAAAATATAACATTAAAAGAGAAGAAATCTAGATATGGTCAAAATCTACTGTAGGAGAGGCTTGGATTTTTTATTCAAAGTGGAGAAAGTTGCAAAATGGGGAAGTCTTAAATGGAGAGGAAAGGGAATAACTTGACAAGCAAGACATAGGGAACTGGTCAAATGAAATTTCATGCAACTTTTAATTAGCGTATAGACCTCATTGACATAAGATATCACAGGAGCAGAGAACTTAAGAGGGTTGAAAAAGATTAGGTGTTTGTATGGATAATGAGAGAATCTAAATTACATTGATTAGAAGAAAAACATTAATAAAGATATAAAACTTTATGCTTTTGGGGAGGAGCCAAACACATATGGATGGAGATCCAGGGAAACTTCTTGCTTGAGGTGATTATTCCGTATAATTCCCCTTGGGGTTTTTTTTTTCCCCCTCCTTTTTTTTTTTTTGTTGCTTTCCTTTGTAGCAATAGGTACTGATGCAATTGAGGATCTGCTAAGAAAATGTGTTTCTTTGCCTTTATGCCTGTGTAGGAGGGAAGAAGAGGGTGGCATGAGAATACACTTCTATTCAGTGCTACTCAGAAGGAAATAACCTTTAGGCAGTTGTAGAGAACACAAGCAAAGTCACCTTGCCATAACTGTCATTAGGGCTGGCTCCTGAGTTGTGTGAAAGAAAGATCTGGTCAAATTTTCCTCAGCTCTCAGGCCTTCCATCCACCAATTGAGCAAGGGGGTGAATTCTGAGCAATGCAGAGTATAGATGAGTATATACTTTCTGCAAACCTGTTGTGGGTTTGCCCTGGGTTCTCTTTCTCTTTCAAAATAAGTCTGTCTTTAGAGATATACTCGCTCAAAAGCGGTGGTTCCTCCTATGTAATCTTGCCACAGCAGCGCTCCGCAGGTCACAGGATGCGAGTGGTCTGTCAGTGGCAGTGCATGTTAGGTCTGTGGCCTGAGGGCCTCCGTGCAGCCCCCAGCCTGCCAGGTGAGCCAGCAGAGCAGATGTGCTTTCCACCCTGCCCTGCATCAAACGAGCCACACAGTGGTTTGCTTCCTTGACCTCTGTTCTGCATGGTGAGATAGAAGACTCAGGGAATAACTGAGGGAATCTTACCAATTAGAAATGGCAGTAGGTTGGTGCTAATGTTTTAGTCATTTCCATTTAATCCTGCCTTTCACTGTTGCTTGACCCTATGGCTGCTGTAGCCACTTCCAGGCAATGAATTAATCTGAAAGGAAATAAGAGTGAAAAAGCACAGTAGCCACACTGTATTTATTATGAATTTGAGAAGGAAGACAAAATTGCTTCAGCACTGCCTCCTTTTCATACTTCATATCTCTAAAAGTAGCCAGTTAATTACATTCCATGCTTACTGCTATTGTAATATGTGCTTATTTGAAGTGCAAAGATAATCATCGATTGTATACTCTTGACTACACTATTAATGGTTTCAATACCCACATTGTGTTTACATTTTACTTTATAACTAACACTTAGCTATTGTGGTTTTAACACGTAGTAATTCAGTGAATTCTGTCTCCATGTAATGCCCTTGCCATTTCATTCTGCTGTATTAAGTGTTGTTTTTCTAGGAAGGTCTTGAAATGTGGGGCATTATGTATGAGTTATGCTAATTTGTTAGGGCAATGAATACATTAATTTCATTAGTAAATGGCCTCAAAGCAATAATTACCAGTGTAGGTGTGTCAGAAACGATCATGTTCAGTTTTGCCAGTTAATTATTAAGATTTTGTTCTAAGGGACCCAGATTTGACATCCAGCTTCAATTTAGCCATAAATAAAAGTCTGAAGTATATCGGGCTGAAGAAATCTAGCCAAGAACTTGTTTTGCTCTTAGAAATTCCTACATTTTGTCTTATTGTGACTGCCAATAAGATGCCAAAATAATTAGTGCCAGTGCTATGAGATTTATACTATACCTCCCAAAAAGGCACATCATAATGAAAATTGCAATTGTGCTTTCTCATTCCTCTCATCTTGCCTTATGTTACAGAATGTTGAATTATTCAATGGCAGTATTACTTGCTAGTGCAGTATTAAATTTGAAATGGCTGCAGTTTATCATTAAAGCTTATGGGTGGTTTTTAATAGAGTTTACTTCTAATGGACTAATTAGGTTTCTAAGTTATATCTGTGCATTTCTTGAAATTTACATGGCTAGCTCCATGTAAAGGAGACAAATGGAGGCCCCTGTTCACCTGGATTACTTTCCTTAGATGTAACCCTATTTTTAATTACAGTCACCTGTTGGGAGCACCTAATAAACCACTGTTCAGTGCTTTTAGGCACTTAAAACTGTATTTTTTCCAAAGGAAACTTGAAGCTGGAAAAGGCCACTGGCATTCTGGCTTTTATCAAGAATAGTGTGGCCAGCCCAGAGAAGAGCAGTGGAGCAGTAGAAGGGTCTGGAGCACAGGTTCTGGGAGGAGCAGCTGGGGGAGCTCATCCAGAAGAAAAGGACATTCAGGGGGAACTTACCCCTCTCTACAGCTGCCTGAAAGGAGGGTGTAGCCTGAATGGGTGTGGGCCTCTTCTCCCAGGTAGAAAGTGATAAGACAAGAGGAAATGGCCTCAGGCTGTGCCAGGAAAGGTTCAGGTTGGACATCAGGAGGAATTTCTTCATTTAAAGGGTTTTTGAGCATTGGAATGGACTGCCCAGGGAGGTGGTGGCATCACCATCCCTGGAGGTGTTCAAGAAATGGCAGGACGTGGTGCTTACTGCCATGGTCTAGTTGGCAAGGTGGTGACCAGTCAGTGTTTGGACTTGAAAAGGCTCAGAGGCCTTTTCCAACCTAAACGATTCTTTGGTTCTTTGAAAAATTGTGTACATGAGCTGAGATCCATTTCTCAGTTATTAAAATGATAGCAAATAAGAATCTCCAACGTTTCATTTTTGTGGGCTGCTTTGTAAAATAGAACCAAACTAAGACGGACAGACACCCTCTGTTCTCATCACTGAAGCTACTTTCAGCTTATTTCAAAATATATTTTGTATATTAAATTGCAAGGCTGAACTTTCCAGATCACTGTAGAATAATACTGGAAAAAATGGGACTGATAATTGTTAACTTTTTAGATATATCAGCAAAGACACTGCATTACTCAGTTGTATCATAGGAAAATGCACCATATATGGAGGCAGAGGATATACAGGATTCCCTATATTTCCCATCAGTGGTCACGAATAACAGGTGCTCACAGCAGCTATTTCAGCTCTAAAATACATTTTATGTTGGGTGCAGGACTCTAGCCAAGCTCTTCAGATTTAGATCATAGGCCATCATTAGTCCAGTCCAGTCAAGTATGTGCTCTGCAGAGTTTGCTTGCTGACCTTAGTTCATAATCCCAAGCAGAGTCAGTGAATAATGATATGATATCTTGGTTCATAGATTTACAGATACAAAGAGTGGGTGTCTAATCGTGGCTTTCTTCTTTTGCATGATTGATTACTTTCCATTAGTTAAGCTGATACTTGGTTTGCCTTGGGACAGAGACAAGCAGGTGCAACCTATCTCACAGTCAGTTTTGGTGTATATCTGGGCAGCCTGGGTACTTTACATCCTTTCTGGTCAAACTTCTGAGAATCCTAGGAAACCAAGCAAGGAAAAATAAGTATTGTGCTACTACTGCAATAATTGTAGGTCAGCATATCTGTTTCTCTTGTTGAATGGCTTTTATTCTAGGCTGCTTCTTTGCTTCTCTGGTACTTGTTTAGGAACTCAGAAGCCAAGAGAATGAGTTCCTTTTTGTTTCAGATTGTGGCCTTCTCCCAAGATACTGTGAGGAAAATGAGTCTTCCTTGTTTATTGGGCAATTAAGTGAAACATATTGACAGTATTCCAGCAAATCTAGAGTAGCACAAATCTATTAGAGTAATTTAGGAATACTGTTCACTACAGAGATTCTCAAATATGTAGACAAAATCCCTTCTTAAATTTTATTCCCAAAAAATAAATAACCTGGGAAACCAAGTTTTGTAAAAAGCTGTCAGTAGCAAAGAATGTTTTTTCTTTCCCCATGATCACACATCCCAGTCTTTTATGGAATAGGTTACCTACTTACATATTCTTATTTTTCACCCTTACTATTGAATTTAAACATTTAATGATTGATTTATTATTTATTGCATAGTTTAATAAAAGTTCAGTGATGTAACAGAGCTGGTTACAAAGATATGCCCCACTAGAAACTCATTTACTTACAAAATCAAATGCTAAGTAAAATAAACAGCTTGGCTTTCTACTGACATTTTATAGCCACCTTAAGGGAAAGGTGGGGATGGGAATTGTGTTGCCATGTGGGTTTAATTCATGAACTTCCACTCAGAGTGCTAAAAGGCAATACAGTAGTTGAGCCAACTTTCTCTGTTAAATTACAAAAGGAGAGATTTTTTTAAACCAAATACAAGGGATCAACTGCAGCTGCAAAAAGGAAATTTAGAATTATCATCATACCAGTATCAGAAGGTTCTTTATATTTATAGCTTCATAAAAGTTCACAGCTAGAGTATTTGCTGCCAAGTCATAAAAGAACTAATGAAAATTTCTGCAGATTTTTTTTTTGTAGACAGTGCTTTCTTAATCCCCTAAATCCCGATGAATTCTTAAATTCAAAACGTTTTTAAAAATGGATGGAAAAAGACTCTGTGATTCTTTAATAGGGTAGGTCATATTTAAACTCACTGAGGGACAAACTGTGCTATAGTCTTATTTGGGTAATATCACCATGCTCAAAGTGTATTCATTAACACAAAGAGAACTGCTTGTGACAGTATTATTCTAAGAAAAAAAAAGATAATATTATGCTGCTTTTCTGAAGGCAAATTGCTCTGTTGTTTGGATAAACTTTAGAATTTTATTTATTATCATAAAAATCATTATTGTTTCAACATTTAAAAAGTGTCATTAAGCAATAAGTTTCTTTGAGATAAATAGTATTTGGCAGCAATGAAAACATTGTGTTTACATGTACCTCAAAGAGTGTTGTAACTCAATAATTCACAGATTCTCTAAGCTTTTGTGTCTAAAAGCAGAAAGCTTCTTGTAGTTACATTCCTAAAAGTATGACAATTAAATTAATATTTTTATCTCCAGCTGTGGAAAACCATTCCCAAAAGAAAAGCTAGTGATAGTAACAGGTTAGGTGAATATTTATCAAATTTGAAGGCAATATGAGTTTTGGTGATTTCTTCTAGCTACTGATCATTCCCCTTTCCCTCAAGCCCTGTTGTTGTTTGGAACATCAAGGCTGCCCTAAATTTGTCACTTCTATATCATTGCTCTCTTCTTCCCTGTAGCCTCATCTACTTGGAGAGCCTGTCCCACCAAGAACTGCATATTGTCATGGTTTTATGCCAGCTGGCGACTGAGTACCACACAGCCACTCACTGCCACTGCCCCACCTTGGTGGGGAGGAGAATTGGGGCCAAAAACATGTCATCCTTGGAGTTAAGAACAGTTTTATAATGGAAAGAAAGATAGTAATAGCTGTAGTGAAAGGAGAGAGAGATGGATGGATGGACAAATTGGCACACAATAAAACTGCTCACCACTCGCTGACTGATGTCCAGCCTGTTCCCCAGCAGTGATCAGCAACTTCTGGCCAGCTACTCCCAGTTTATACACTGGGCATGATGTTCTATGGTGTGGAATATCCCTCTTGCTAGTTCAGGTCACCTATCCAGGCTGTATTTTCATCAAGTTTTTTGTGCATATGCTTGCTGGCAGAGCATGGGAAAGTGTAAAATGCTTGATTTAGGGTAAACACGATTTAACAATAACTAAAATGTGAGTGTGTTATCAATATTATTTTCATACTAAATTCAGCCTTGTACCAGCAATAAGAAGAAAATTAACTATCTGAACTGAAACCAGTGGCCCGTATTTTTGAAGTTGCTTCCAACTTTTATGTAGTGAGTAATGTTCTGGATTATGATAATAATATGCTGTCTCTTGTGCCAACAGAATAGAGAGGCCATATTTCAGAACCAGAATGTTTCCTATCCTACTGTAAAAGAGTTTCTCTCTTAGAAAGAGGAATTTCTTTAATTGAACGTACTTTCCTTTAGGAGTAAAACTACTTGCATAGGTGTGGCACTGGTAACTGAGGAAAATCACAACAGATTTTGAAGCTGTGTAAAGAGCAGAATCATTTAGGAGCTGCCCTTTTTAGGTAGAAATGAGGAGAAGAAGAGTGGAAAGTGACAGGGGAGAAAAGCTCTGTTAGTTTTACCGTGCTGGTTCTTTAGGTTTCTAAGCTGGTAGATAAGGGCGATGTCTGTATTTTCATCTGTGTAGTTGTGGTAACTTGTGAAAATAGCTTGCTGGTTTTTTGTGCCTAAGGTTAATAGTGCAGTGAAATCTGACCTCTTCCATACATCCCTCTGACACACACCTACCAGAGCTGAGCCATTCAGGCTGTCCTTGCAGCCTGAGCCATTTCATCATTCTGCATGCAGTGTGTCTCAAGCTGTGAAGGTATTTGTTGAACTAGGCCATGTTACTGTTTGACTGAAAGAAAGACAAATTGTCCATATTATCCCGTATTATCCTTAATTTCCATATAATTGTTTTAATCTTTGTTTTATAACAAATGCATGAAAGTGTCCTGAGGGTACCTTTTTGTTTGCTATTGTAGATGTCTCATTTAGAGTCCAAGCAAGATGGAAATGTTCAGGGCTGCTTTTTCCTCCTCTCACCTGAATGGTTCACAAAATACACTCTAAAACTAAAATATCAGTCATTCTCACTGTGGAACTTTACTTTCATATAGAAGCAGATGAAGCTCTGTTCCACATCAATCTCATTCTGAAAATGTCTGCCAAATTGGATTCGGACAAGTGATAGCTTTGGTTGGAAATGTGTGTCGTGCCAACTCCACAAAGCATCTAGCTGTTGCTGGGGGATCATATGTTCCAGGTTAAAAGGAGCTGGGGGTGAGGAAAGAAGGAATATTTTACCTGTGACTAACCACCGCTTCCCATCTTGCATCTCGACTGCATGTTTATTTAAAAAGGCTGAACAAGTAGTCTTACACAAAGAAAACGACAGTCTCCAGAAGTTCTGAATGGCCAAGATTAACGAGAAAACACACAAGAGTCTCCTATGGAGTGCTTTCAGTTTGGCACTCTACCTGGGTGTTTTATGCCCAGCTGATGACAGCTTGTCTCCATTCTCAGTGGCCAGCTGCTTGCAGCTTTCCCTCCCGGACTCTTTAATTCACAGTGACACTTTCTGATGTGTCTTTGTTAAGGAGTGGTTACTTTGTGATGCTGCCCATTGGTACACTTGAACTTCACTGGCCCAAATCTGCTAAAGGAAGGACTCCCTTGGAAATACCCAACCAAAGAGCACATGCTTGGACATAATTGCTCCACACGAGTCTAATGGGAGGGATGAGGCATTAACAAAACATAAACAGATACGAGAGCAAAATAAGGTTCTGGAGAGTTTTTCTTTTTAATTCTCTAGAAGTAATGACAACCTATCTGTGGAGCTTAATGAAATGATATAACCCCCCTATGAAACATCTGTGGGATGCCACAGAAAGTCTGTAGAAAATGTAGCATTGCATAATATATATCCATATGGGTATTCTTGTTTGGGTTTGATCGGAGGTGGGGCAGTGGCTGAAATCAGTGGCGTGGCAGAGTTGTCTGTGCATAACCAACATGACAGAGAAATAAGAAAATTTTAAGTAGTTCTTTCACAAGCTGTTTTTAAGTCTGAAATAGAACATAGTCTTTAGGGGGAACAAGCATCCTAATTTCACCAGATGTTAATGTTTTGTTCTATGGCCCCTTTAAAAACAAGCCCAGCATAAAGGGAAAAGTCGTATGAATACATTTTTTGACATTTTGTTTATTAGCATTTTATCTAGGCTAGTAGTAAATGAATAGACTTCTCAGCAGAAATCTCAGGGTGAAGCAAATAAAGAATCTTAATAGGCAGGGAGAAACAGAACTAATGGCAAATTCCTCACAAAGAGCTCAAATTTATTGGTTTCTCTTTCATGAAGATTCTGTTCTGGATTCTGGCTTTGTCAGAAGAAACAGCTGAATGATGGCATGGATTCTCAGAAAAACTGTGCTGTCTGGTGGGAAAGAAAGGAAAAAAAGGAGGAATGAAAGTCTATTTCTTTTAACACTTTCTTCAAAATACTTCATACCACAGAGTGAAGTTTCCTTTGATTTGTTGGTTTCAGTGAACTAAGTCTGAATTTGTAGGAGTGCTGTGAGTCCTAATTCTTCTTATAAGTGACTGACTGCAGTAAAACAATATAAGTGAGGGCTTCTCTGGTCCTCTGTTGTGCAAATGGTGCAGAGCACTGGGTTCAGGATATGCAGCTTTGTTGGAACTGCTTCTGGCTTGCTATACACACCTGTACCCACTGGGACTACTGTCACTAGAGTTGCTGGGAGCTACAGCACTGCCTCACTTCCTCTGCTCACACTGGATACGACAGTCTGTTCTGCCAAGCAATGGAAGAAACTGCAATTCCAGAGTTAAAATGATGCAATTTTCTCAGAGTATTCTTACTAGTTACAAGCTGGACATTTTCTATTGCTCTATAGAGCATACAAATAAGTTAAGCTGTGTAATTAGTACAGTAAGTGTCATCTACACTGCTCACTACTTTCCTCCCAAACACAATTAGTGTGACTGAGAGTTTACAGGTAGCACTCTTCAGCCAGGTGGGCATGAGGAGCTGCCGTATGTCACAGTACATTAGAATTAGCTGTGGACCCTTTCTCGACAGAAGTCATTATTTGCCAAGATGACTAAAATGTCTCTGACCCAACCCATTCAGCTTTCAGTTTTATGTTGACAGTATCAGAGAAAGTGCAGTGTGTTCAAAAAAGTAATTGCTGAGTGACCTCATAGGGCAAGTTCATCCTCCCTTCCCTTCATTCCTTCCCTTGCCTTGGACAAGAGAAAGGCATGGAATGTAAAGATGCATCCTTAAAAATGCTTGAAATCAAGATGGAAAAAGGTGGAGAGGTAAGGAATGAAGTAAAACAGGACAAATGAAATAAATTTAGGGAAACAATCTGTTTCTTTGTCTAATTAAATTTCCTTTCCCAGTGTTAAACTCATTCCCTGAGCCTGAATCGTTATCACCTGACCTTGTCAGAGTGTCATTCTGAAGTATACAGAAACACCCCCCAGAAACAAACAAGCTATCAGAGAAACACAGGAAAGAGAAAAATGCTGAGTCATGGCAATCTAGAAGTTGTAATATTTTTAATTTGATACTTGTATTTTATTTTATTACTCTGTTGGAAGCACTCCTGGCTTTTTTGGTGGAAGGAGGAATAAAAGAACCGATTTAAGCCATGTAAAGGTAGTAAGACAGTAGAACTCATTTGATTGTGTAGACTAGTTGTACATAGTTTGTTTTTCTTTCTCCTCTAACTATGTTCCTAAAATGAATTCCTTCCATAAACCAGTACAATAACTTCTGTTTCAATAAATGCCTGTCAGGCTTTCTCTCTTGCTGGAGAAACAACCTTAGAAATCAAAACAACTATCAACTTAGGAAATGCACTTGTACTTTCTCCTGCATTTCACCTTTTTTTGTCCCAGATCCTGAAGGAAGAACACTTCAGGAATGTGGTCTAACAGGGTTGTAGCTTACATTATATTTCAAGGAATTATCTGATCATTATTCATGCAGCACAGGTCATTCATCCTGTTGTAATCCACTTTGCAAAGGGCCTGTGTCAGCTCCCTACTGCCTTAACCAGGTGTAGCACCACTGCTAAGGTTTCCCTGCTCTCTCCTCATGAAGGCAGTGGGAATTGACTCCTTAGTGGTCAGGAGATTCAGAGTTTCAGCCACATTCTTCAACTCCTTAGTAAGTGCTTTCCCTTATACAGCTGCATTTTTTGCTTTCTAAATGGACAAAAGTCCTTTTGGAAAGTTCTGTACAAATAGTGACTTGCTGAATTGCAACTCTTCTTTTCTCATCCCCTGAAGAGGAAAGAAAAAGAGATAGCATGTTTGTTGCATTTGCTCACCTTGAATATGCTTCTCTTAGTTCCACAGAGACTCTCTGAAGTGCATGGGGAGATTCTGAAATGCAGTAATTTTACTATGCTAAAGCTGTTGTCATTTCTTCAGACTCAGTCTTTTGGATGGAAGTTGAAGGCAAAAAGAAATGTTGATTGGGTCTTTTGATTTAGACAGGGAGAAGAATGGGGGAGCAAACAAAGACTGGACATCTACAATGTTCAAGTGTCCTGATACAAATTCCTCTTTTAGGCCATGAGAACAGAGTTAAATTCTGCTCCCTTACAGTACCAGTTTTTCATCCCCGACACAGCTTTTTCATCTCTCAGGCTGCCAGAAATGGATTTTAACTTATTCAAGGCCCTTGAGTACAACAGTGAAGACTGGATAACTTGCACACTGTTGTTTGGGATTTTTTTAAATTTCTGAATGCGACATTAGCTTTATGAAATTAACATCAAAGGCAGCCTTATTTATCCACATTAACATGAAATTAATTTCATATTACTAAATTAATAGGGTGATGAAACATTTAGTTCCTTTCAATACACCAATCTCGGAAGATTTAATTAAAAATATCCTTTTATATATCAAAATTTCCCAGTTGTTTCTCTATGAAGCAAAATGTGATTAAGATATTAAAGTCTTGTACGTTTTTTGCCTAGACCACTTGTGTTTTGGTGTGGAAATATATAAAACTTACATTCAAGTTGCCTTCTCAAACTACTTTTCATAATGTTATTTCATGAGATGATCTTGTCTTTCTGCATGGCATTATCTTTTCAAACTGACGTAGGACTGAAGTCTGATACTTGTATATTCAAGATGCAACTGTGTAACTTAACAGTGTTTCTGTTTGTCTATGGTATTTAATTTTTAATTATTATTTTTACTTAGGGAAATCTAAGAAACAAGTTCTTCCAAAATTATTTTCTTGACTTTATAGGTGATTTTGCTCTTAGGGTTTTATCCAGTGGAGCTTTCACCAATCCGGTCTAAAATAGGCTATAGTAATGTGATCAGGTGGTTTGTACATACATTGGATATAATACCCTTTTCTTACAGGCATGTAATATATATTTCTTCAAGGACAAAGTGACGATTTTAATTTTATAGCAGACAGGACAGGAACGGATTATCATTGGAAATGGGTGAGGGTGGGGTAGAGTGCCAGTGCTGTACTGCTTAGATTTCTTTTACCCAGCTAAAAGAGGTTACATTGGAAGACATGCCATGCTAGATATCAATGGGAGAGCTGTGAGGGTTGATCATTTAGTAGCTGAGAATTAGTGAAGTACTGTTAAGTACTTCCTGCTGGAATATAAACAACCTGCCAGGCAGATTTCATGTTTTTGTTCCGTTCTTGCCTTCCCTTAATCTCACCACAATTAATTGAATCAAAGCCTAGTCAGAAGTGAAGTACTCCCTTTGTGCCACTGTAGATACATGCACTATATGAAGTGTGTTGGGAGTTTCATGCTGGCCATCCCTTCAGTAACCAGAAACTGGTTTTGTCAGTGATTGAAGACTGTCAGAAGTGGTCTCCTTGTGTGCAACCATGTTTGCTCCCATGACTGTCTCAGATGCTCTGGTTTTTCCTCTTCCCTGATTAACAGTAAGTCTCGGTGGAAGTAGATGATGGATTCTCTTACTTCAGCAATCTGGCACAATACAGCAAACTGAGAAGAGCTACAGTCTTGTCTTGGTTTTATATATATATGTATATATATACACACACACACACACATATATATATATATCTATATCTATATATACACACCCCTATATATATATAATATATATATAGGTAACATTCTGTAACAGAAAATCATATTGCTTGATTTTCTTCTTACTCTTTGAGTTTAATTCTTATAATCCCTGGGCACAAAGCTTTGGTGTCTTGATTTCCACTGCATTCTGACCTGTTTGACCAGCAGGTCCTGTCTGACATGTTTCACCAGCCCTTAGACCTGACTGGGGAGTTGTGCTGGTGCCTGCTTTGTGTAGCTGGGTCTGCAATGACCCCATGGCTTGGTGTCACTGACTGTTACATTTCAATTAAGCAATTTTACCAAGCTGATCAGGTTCTCAGAAATGGCCTTTTTCTGTAAAGGCTAAACATGCGGCTAAAATGCTCAAATTACAGCTACATGTTGCTGTTTGGAGGACTGTTATTTCCACTTGATCTTCTGTCTGATACTCGGTTTTACAAGGAGAGCTGTAGCGTGTTTTTTCCTACCACAGCGATAATGAAGTTTGCCACTTGTTGCCCATCTCAGTATGTGTCTGTGGGAAGTGTTCTGGTGCAGGCTGTGGTCAGCAGAGCAGAGCTTTGACAGCTCTGTATGATGATGAGTCACCATAGAGGGAATACCTGCAGAACCTGGTGCTTTTCCTTGCCTTTAAGGACCAGGCTCTGTGAGCAGGCACTTATACAGTGACTGGAAAGTGGAAAGATGTCTAATTTCTTAATTCTTCTATGTGAATGATGTAGGTCACAAGTAAAATCTTTTTTATGACCTGCAATATTGGGATTGTATCTATTTCAGAGGTCATTAAGTTTTGATAACTAAGGTGATTTAAAGACACACTGTACTATGGGCTTTCTTCAATATGTATGTATGTTTAACATGATGTTTTACATGTGTAATTCTGACAGTAAATACTGGAAGGAAAAAATAACCATTTTGTTTTCAAGCAAAGGATTGGGGACAATTACCATTTTAAAGGCAGCTTCAAAATAATTCTTAATTGAATCTCTGTTTTGTCTATAATACCTATTCTCTAAAATCATACCTTTAAAAGGCAATGCTATTTTGTTTCTCTTCCCCTAGCTTTATACAATGTAGTTTTTAATTAAGTCTTGATTAGTCATGTCAGTGTAGTTTTCTGATCCCAACATCCAAAATCCTATCATTTTAAGGTGGGTGGGAATTTGGACAGGAGTTGCTGGACAGCAGAAAGGGTTTATCGAAACACTTTTACCAAAGACCATGATGAAATATTGTATGCCTGTCTTGTCTGCAATAAGGAGATACAGAATTAAGGTGAGCTGTAAGACATAAAAGCTCCAGACCTGCATATGATTATTTGTGTTGAATTGAAATAAACTATTTTGCTCAATGAGAGAGCTTTTTAGCTCTAAGGCAAGATTTGTAGTATTTCTCTACTTCCTTTATTTTTACATGTGAGATACTGGCTGTGGAAGGGAGCATGGAGTAATGCTCTGGCCTTTCATCTCTGGAGATAGGGGGTTGTAAATTGGATAAAGGTCAGTAGGGAATATTAGTTTAGTTGGTGATGTCAGATGAGTTCTTCTCTAGATCACACAACCACTGTGCAATTGACAAAAGTATGGTAATAGGCTTTGGTCTGTCAATTTAATGAGATATCGAGGGGGATCAGAAGGATCGAGAGAGGTTTTTAGTATCCAATGCAGCACTGTGCAAAAATCTCTCACAGAAGAAGGGAGATACTTTAATTGAAACCCTGAGAAGAAAATGTGACTTATTCTGTGGAGCTCTGGTCTGAACTGAGGTCCACACTGCTCTGAGGTATCCAGACATGGGAGTTTGTTCAGATCATTCTACAGAGGTCAGGATGCAGCTTTCTCATCACACCAATTTTTATCCTTGGCACACCTTCACCTTCCAGGGAAAAAAATACCAAAAGGCATGCAGATACCAGGATGGCTGGTCAATTCAAAAGCTGTTGTGGTGCTTTCAAGTGTGTTTGTGCTACAGGTGAAGACTGCTATCCTGGGACATCAGTGTGATCAGGACCAGCAGACTCATCCCAGACAGCAGAAGAAAACAGGAAAATTGTAGAGCTGTGCTGGTTTACAGGCACTTTGTGTTTTCCAACTAATAATCAGTTACACATAGCATTTTTGTGATGATAGTATCATGCAGAGGGCTCTAAATTATTCACACTAATAACTAACGTGTTTTATGTCTTCTCAAATCATCCAGCAGCTTTGCAACATCTTTGAAAATATTTTTGTTTGGAATTTGCACTCAGAATAATTCCAAGAAAATATTCTTGGTTTTACATTGATTCTTTGAAAAGACTGAATTTTCATATTCTGAGAAGCATATATGCAATTTTTAGTCCCTTAGATTATAGGGTTTTTTTCCTGTTCCTGGCTATGCAAGGTTGAATCTTAGAGTAATTTATTTTATTTTGGGTGGGAAGTGTCCATTGCATGTTTCCTGTCTACTTAAGAATTTGATGAACATTTGTCAGTCAATGCATTCCTTGTATAGATTTTTTTGACAGCTAAAAAAACAACTGCAAATGCAGGGACAAAAAGAGACTATTTTCTTGTAGCAAAAATTTATTTTGAAAGTTTTGAAATATTAATTGTGTGTTGTGTGATAGCCCAAATGTTAGCAATGTGCTCCGGATACATCTGCATGTGCTGGCTCTGGCCTCCTCTGCATGCAGGTCACTAGATGTGTTCACAAGCAGACTGCACACACAAAACATTACCATATTGCATCTTTCTGTTATGGACATCAAGTAGGGATTTGCATATGCAATTACCTTTCAAACTGAACAATGCTCTTAGACCCTTACGTACAAGGACCTGGAAACAGCAAATCTTCATTTCTCCTGAGGCTCTTTGGTGAGAGTTGTTCTTTCTTTTCTTGCAAAATGACTGTGAATACAAAGATGTGAGTGCTTTATCAGCATTGTAACTATTCTAGGAGAAGACTCCTCACATCTTAAATACTAAAGCTATGGAAAACAAATCCATATTTTTGATATCAATTTTTCTTTTTGCTTATTTTAAAATGATTTATTGAAGTAGAAAGTCAGATGATGATAAGATAACACTGTTTAGAGGTCATTAAAGAGTTTTCAGGAAGTTTCTACAAAGATACTGGTTTTATATTGTCAGTATGATAAGAAAACTAACAATTTATGTCAAAGTTTGCAAAATGTTTTTGTCTGATAAACAGTCTACTCAAGGGAAATCAATCATATTTCCTTCCCGGAGTGTATTGTATTTTTCATGAAGTGAACTTCAGCAACTCTGCACATTCATGTGTTTGGTATTGCAGCATCTTAAGGAGCATCTTTTCTTGTTGCTGTGCTTGCAGTGCTGTGTATGGCTTGGGACCATATGTGGTACCAGGCAGTAAAAACCAGAAGAAGTCTTTGTTTTGCAGAAGCCAGGGATTATATGTTCTTCTTTAGCCAGGTGAGAACCTCAGAGTTTGTGTCTTCTCTCAAAGGAAAGATGTTTCTGTGAAACAAAAATCTGGTGTGGAAGATGGTCAGAAGAGAGTTATAACAAGTTGCTGCTTTATAGAATACTGTTCTGAAGAGACATTCTGCATCAATATAATTGAGAAGCATTTTTGGCTAAAACCAGCTAAAATGCAGACTACAGATTCTACCTTCTCATTGTTTTTCTTAATGTGCATTTCAGCTTATTACAGTAGAAACCACTTTCTCAACTGCCTTGAGCTGAAACAATGCATCTGAGCTTGGGTTAAAAGCCTGTAAGTGCTTCTTTACTTCAAAAAAGTGAAATCACATTACATTAATAGAAGTATTAATTAATTTGGCCTCATTTTTCAGTAGAATTAGCATTACTGGAAAGTCTTTCCCATCTTTAAGTTAACTGTACTTAGTTAAGTGACAGAGTTTCATCTGTAGCACCTAGTGATGTGTCAGATAGCGTAGAAAATGATTGTCCAATTTGGAAACCTGAGATGTTACTGAGAAATGCTGTGGGGTGTGTTATAATGAAAATACCAATCCACATTAGCCATGGTTGCCATAAGCAAAAATCTTAATATCTTGGCCAAACCTACTTAAGGTTCATGTAATAAACTCACATTCCTAATTTTATTAGGGATGTGCCAAGTTAAGCACTTTGCTGGCCTTTGGACAGATTTATAGCTTGACTTCTGCTGAATTAGTGTTGACTGACAAGAGGGCATTGTTTTATAGGATGCTATTTAAATAAAAACCTTCAGGGTATTTCTGTAATGTTGTCACTTCAAGCCTGAACTGGAAAAAAGAAATGTGTATTAAGGAGGACTCTTCATTAGTTTTCAGGAGTTTAATCTAAGGCTGTCAAATGCTTCCTTATAAGGTAAGATATTGTAATGCAATGAACAAACCCATCTTTGTTCCAGGTTTTAGTATGAAAGCAGTCTATTGCACTTCCTGGAAATTGGGGAGGTAAAAAATTACTGTTCATTTTCCTTGAAAGGCAGTTGATGATAGCTGTTTACTTTGTAACTTTATTAAGGTACATGCCTTGTTTCTGGCAAAATGTGTCATTTTGTATTGTTGTTTTTGTTAATTGTATTTTTTCATTGGCTGTGCTGGTCCAAGAGGCATTCCAACATTTTTGTCTGTAAAGCAGCCTACTTGTAGACTAGAAAAATGGTCCTTCCTTTAAAAATGTTGGTTTTAACAGTCCTTCCTCTTTATAAAATAAATAAATAGTTTTTAAAAGGTGCATCTTTTAGATGCTCCTTAGACTGTTTAACTGTTGTGACTCAGGGCAAAATATTGATCCAAATATTGATAAAATTAATATGACCCTTCAGTCCTCTTTTGCGTTATGTTTTATAGTTTATGGGAAGGACTATGCAGTTGGGATCCTGTATTGCCATGAGTAAATTGCTCAGTGTCTTACCTGTGGTCACAGATTTGTATAGCTGATGTGACCATTTGTAAAAAAACAGGACAGTTATTCCTGCCTCACTGAGGTACTGAAAGGTGCAAGGAATGCATACAACTGAACTATTTTTTAGAGCTTCAGAACTATAATCTGACCATTAGAAAGCCTTACTTTTTACAATTAATTCTGAAATATGTGAAGGAAGTATCATTAGCACCAAAATGTCATTATTTGGTCCATTTGAAAAAGACATGTAAGGAATCGGCTTCACTGGAGAGGATGATAAAAGGCACTCATGGAGTTACATGTGAAAAATTAAAAAATGGATTTGCTTTGGGAAAAGAGATATTGTACATACTGATTAAAGTCTACGTAAATGAAATATTGGAAATATGCCAGTCATATCTAGAAGTGCCACTCATGAAATGGATCTCACATATGTTTCACTGATTTTCTTAAACTTTGTGTTGGCTATTACATGCACTAACCCGAAGAGCTGCTCAACCAGCAAGAATATGGTGGGAGACTGAAATCCTGAGAATTCAGCAACAAAATCAGGATGTGAGTTCCGACTTGTAGAAGAGCAGCTGATGAATAACTGCTGTCACTTATCATAAACTCAGTGTAGTAAACTCATGCAGAGAGTTTAGTGGACAGCGTCTCACCTGTTTAAATATGAGTTTAACCTGACAAATTCCCCTCACACGTTATTTGATCATCATTATGTATTACTTACAAAGCTCCATCATTGTGCACGGTACTTTACCAAGTTAGTTAAATTAAAAGGTTCTACTTGGAGCTGATGAATGCAATAACATAAGGTTTACAGAGCCTCATTCCACAAAAATGTTGACATATGCACTAGGGCATTTGTGTGACTGCTGGTCACTGATGGAGCTGTTACAGTGTTACATCAGTATTCTAAGCATGACACGGGAATGAATCTAACCACATGTTCATTAATGTAGTAATCATAGTAGCTGATAATATAACTGGGTTAAGAATCTGCTTAAATTGTTCTTACTGATAATCGATCTTCTCTATAAAGGAGCACTTGAACTAGGAAACATGGTGGGGAAAAAACTGTCTTAGATTTTTGTTGTTGTTGTTGTTTTACTTTTCTTTGGATAAGTATAATTTAAATATCATTTAAATATCAAACAAACCTACAGTTAAGGGTAGCAATTAATGAACAAGGTGTTCACTGTTTGAGCTGAGGATCCTGGTCCTTTTCCTTGTTCAGTCAATAGTAAAGTTTGATTGGAGCTGGGTTGAATGCTACTGTAAATGTTTTGTCTTTCAACAATAAGTCAGAAGGCTTGTCTGAACATGTGGTCAAGAGTAAGTCTGAGCTTTGTGAGATAGCACTAGATGTGTTCGCTGGTTTTTATACTGGGAAGATCACAGACTGGCATTGCCCAGGCTCATGATGTTGGTTTAGCCACCTCTTCCTTCTGCCCATCAGAGGATAGTGGGTACTTTTATTGTTAATGTGCCAGTTAATGTATTCCATTGGCAGAGGTACTTCACTCCTCAGGACTATAGCTGCCAATTCTACTGTAATTAGTAAGCATTAAAATGAACTTCCAACCTCACAAATCTTTCCGACGACTTTGCACCCTATTAAACCCTAGCTTTCTTGCACCTTAAAAATACTTCTTTCCACAATACAGGGCTTTACTTTATGAGTATGCACATTGCTCTTGGTAGAGTCTACCATAGAGTTGCTTAGCCTAAGAAATCTTGGCTTTCCCCAAAAAGAATTCAGAAACATTCAGAAGCAGAGGCATAAATTAAAACAATAAAAGAATTATTGTGCTTTAAAAGTATGCACATATGCTTGTATAACCAAAACCTGTGCACATGGTTGGGTACTTGCCATGTAATTGTTTGGGTTTGCAATTTAAATGT
This sequence comes from Sylvia atricapilla, assembly GCF_009819655.1. Taxonomy (NCBI): domain Eukaryota; kingdom Metazoa; phylum Chordata; class Aves; order Passeriformes; family Sylviidae; genus Sylvia; species Sylvia atricapilla. Next base: position 19,652,134 of record NC_089148.1, on the reverse strand, counting down.
GTATTTGCACATTGCAACCTTCACAGCTTTTAAAACGTTCACCTCTTTATATTTCTGTTCTGTTTCTGCTACCCAATACTTTCTTTGAGCATGAAGAAAGCTTTCTCTTTTTTGTCAAATGTGAAATAGCCACATATGTGATACTACATTAAAATGGGCTGTAGAGGACTATTAGATGCTATGCAACAAGTACATCCAAGTTCTGGTGGTTCTCATGTAGTTTTCCCATCAATTTCAGAAGCTACATCAGGCTTAATGAGAAGAGGAGAGGAATCAAGGGGGAAAGAGGAGAGCTCTCCTCTAAAAGGCTGCATATATTTGAAAGCAACTTAAAACATTTTCTCTTAAATACAACCAAATTCACCAGATTCCCCCCAAAAATGCATATAAATCAGATTTTGAAACATAGGGGTATAGAAGCTGCCATCTCAAGGAAAATGTGTGGGAAGCAGGTCTTGGGAGCAGACTCCCATTCCTGTTCTCTGTGCTCCTCCTGCTTTTAGCCAGGGTCTCTAAATTAAAATGCATCAACACCCTGGGAATAGGGATCAGAAATTAATAGCCAAAAGAGCAGTCTATAATTCTGCATCTTTATTTCACCTTTTACACTATTTTCTCTCTTATGCTGGCTGCTGGAAACTAGAGCAAACCATGTCCCAAATGTCCTGATATATCTTGTCATTTAATACACTGCCACAAGTGTTGGGAATTTGAGGTGGCCCAAGCAAAAAAGGACCAGTAAATGGGATCACCCCATTTCCCATGTGACTGGATTTTGCAAAAGAGGACCTGGCCTCTGTTTCTTCTGTTCTTGGGTAAAAACCTGCAATGGAAAAATGAATGATGCTTTTTACTCACTCATCAACCTGAGAGACATATCAGGTCTAAGTTACTCTGAGGGGCTAAACTCAAATCCAAAGTCATCAGTCTCCTTGCAAAGGAAGTGTTGGTGAAGTCTTGCATTGATCCATGGTTTTATTTGTAGGAGATACTTTTGATCTGTCCTATTTTTGTAGGCTATACTAAATGTAGGTTTGGTTTAGATTCAAACTTCAATTCCTTTCAATAGAGTGTCAGCCAATCTCCCTGGCATGGTTCTTTTAGTGCTTTTGTTTCCCCAACAGGTAAATTGCCTAACTTTGCATAATCTATTAGTCTCCCACTTCTTTCATCTGTCCCATTAAATTTGGTGTTCTTTCTCTGCAGTCTGAAGATGCTCTTGCACAAGTGATGTCATCTCTAATCCTGTTTTTCATTTGTATCATGGTTGTTGCTAACCACTCTTTAAATAAAAATACGACATGATTCTAATATGCCAAGGAGCTCCACGGATAACCATATAATTTCAAAATGATACTGATTTTGTTTATATGCAACATAATCTTTTACAGTTCTTAGTCTTTATTTGAAGCATTGCAAAGTGGATTTTTATGAAAGGTATTATAAAGGACTCCTTGTTTTTTCATAACAGATTTGAACATTAACTGATCAGAGTTCAGATAAATAGTCTTTACTCTCCATTAAAATATTAAAAAGCCTTTGGTAGGAAACTGGTGTAAAGATCCTTCATTCTTGTTTAATGAACACTTGTTGGCAAGTATAACACTTTAATAGCTTTGCAGAATGAATTTTGTGTGAGCATCCTCCATTTCATTGTCAGACACTTGTCCAGGTGCTGGGAATTTATTGGGGGAAGCATATTTTTACTCATTAGTTCTGTATTTGATTACAGAACAGTAAAATATGAACCACAAAGTCCCCGAGGCATAGCTGTGTACATTGAGATTAGTAATTGCATGTCATCGTGTTTTCCATTGGAATTTATATGAACAGATAGGATAGGTGCTTCATAAGTAGGTTTAAAAGCAAAGCAAATTTGTATTTAATCTTTTTTGCAGGCATATTTTCCCTAATGGAGTAAAGGTTAGGCTAGATGATATATTTTAAATATGGGGTTTATTTGTTTTTCTTTTTTTTTTTTTCTTTTGTTGAAGTATGAGGTTTTCTTTCTGCCAGATTAAAGGAAATATATTGTAGCTGAAAAATTTGACTCTGTATGTGCTAATATAAACATAAAGACTGGTGTCAGGAATGAGTGTTTTTGAATATATGTTTATATACAATATGTAGACAATGTTTTTATCTTTAACCAGTTTTAATGCTGTGGGTATGAATGAAAAACATGTAGCAGCTCTAGGGATAAATTTTATTTGAACTGAATAACATAATGTCATTTTTAAATGTGCTTAGTTTTCTTGTTTTTCAAGATCAGCTAAAATGCATTCAAAATTTTGTATATTAAGAAAACCCTCAATATAAAAATGGAAATTATCCCAAAAACCCTCAAAAAATTGGAAACAAAATCTTTTGGGTCATGTTGAAGGGTTAAACAATGCCAAATGTGCCGTTCTGTCCTGTATAAAAGTGCTCATGAATGCGTTTTCAAAAACTGAATCTAACGAGGTACTTAATAGTCACAAAACTGGCACATTTGATAATTAATGTTCCTTACTGAATTTTTGCTGATGCAGTACAGTCTTAAATGGAGAGAAATGTTAACTCAACATGTAGCTGAACCAAAATTATCAGCTGTTTGGAAACTTCCCCTTTATTGACGTGAAATACCTGTGTATGAGCACTCAGCCAAAGGCCTTGGTTAGCACATCCCCACCACAGCGTAAGGACTTACCTATGTTTGTGGTTTGTGAGCATGTGGGTCTGTACAAGGCCTGAAAATATTGTGATCGTGGTCAGTGGGGAGCCCCTTGTTGTGCTCCTCTGGCAAATGAAGAAATAATTCCCCTTCCAGTGACTGAATGAGTGGGTGCTGAGCTGAGCCCCTGCCCTGCCATCCTGAACAGAACAGGCTGAGTGCCACCAGGGCAGGGCACTGCAGGGATGCTGCTCACAGGCCACCTGCTCCTCAGTCATAGCAGCTGATGGAGCTTGCATTAGTCTTCATTGCACATGTCCATTGCTACTGCCATGTACCTGTTTGAGCAAAGTGGTCAGGGGCTGATGATATTCTCATCCCCCGCATATAACTTATGCAAAATAGAGCATTACAGGGTCCAGGATTTAGAAGTGTCAATTTAAAACTAGAGTGAGGAGCCCATATCTTAGCAATGTAGGCAAAATACAGTTAAAATAGATATTTAAGTATGAGAAAGAAATTTTGAGAATGGGTAGTAAATATTGTTTTCTTTATTTTTCACGATCATGTTCTTCAGCAGTAGTGGCAGTGTATTTCTTTGTTATTAAATTCCCACTGATTGCACAGTATACATATTGAATATACTACATGTTACAGAGTTGAGATTCAGGGGATTTTGAGAGAGAAGGAAATTTTGAAGGGTAATTGGAGCCACACAGGAAGAGTAGAGAAGGGATCCAGTGTAGCAAAAGAAGGCTCAGAAAGGAATGTAGAGGCTAAGGGGAAGCCAAAAGTGGATCAAAACAGGACGAATGGAGGTAGAAAGGATCAAAATACCAAGGATAAGAAAAGACAGGATTGTAGGTATGTACAATGTTGTTTGGAGAAAAATGTTTGATCAGACAGGATCAGACCAATTTTGTCCTGGCTGACACAAGGTCAGAGGAGCAGGAAATCAGAAGCACTGGACGAGGTATTTGGATCATAAGGATACAGAGAAGGAAGTAAAAGTGAAGCAGAGAAAGAACGATTAGAGCTGCATGAGAGAAGGAGAAGTCATGGTGTCAGGAGAGCTGAGTGGGGATCAGGAAAGGATTACATGTAAAGCTATCAGGAAAGCCAGGAGTGGGTCAGAAAAGCTTACAAAGATTTGGTCAGATTGGCCAGAGGGGCAGGATGATGCTTATTGTTCAGTATACTGCAATTAGTTCAGAAACCCTTACAGAGCAACTCCAAGGGTAGAAGTACCAAGAATATTAGCATCTTATATGGCAGATCTGAGTCATTAGCAAAATCAAGGGTGTGGTTTAATTTATATCCCATGAGGTTTTGGTTTGTGGGATTTTGGGTATTGTCCTAGCTGCTGCTTTGGAATCCAGTATTGATTTTCAGGATAGCTGCTCTTGTAAGGCACAACCTAAGGATTTTCTGAACCTAAGGATTTCTTCTGAACATCTCAATGTCTAGAGGTTTATGGCCAGGGTCTCAGCATTGTTTTAATAATTTTTCTAAAAATAAACTGATGTCTTGAAGCAGGTAGATTTTTGTGGAAGTTTTTATGCAGGCAAATTTTACCTGAAGAACATTGTTTAATAAATTCTTGCTGTTGTAGACTACAGTAAGGTAGGGGCTATATCCTTGCTTCAGTGTAGTGAATGTGCTTCTGCCTATCTTTGTCACTAAGCCACAGAGGCGATCCATTTTATAACTGTTTGCTTCAGATAGCTTATTCTGGCAGATGCCATCACTTGCCACTGCTGATGGCATATGTTTGTCAGTCCGCCCAACACATAGCAAAGAAACTTTTTCAAGAGGAAAGCATTGTCATTTTATCCTATTCATCCCTACTCGAAACCAAACTGAATGGCATTAATTATCACTTCAGGTAGTAAATCAGTTTCTCATTCGTGAAAGGAATGCTTCATCTTGAGTCCCTTTGTTTTGTATAGCCACAGGGCTATTACAGATGGTAGTGAACTCACAAGAATCATTTGAGCGTTATTCCAGCACAAAGCAGATAATAAATGGATAACCTTGTTTTCCTAAAAAGCCATGAATAACTGTGGCTTTAAATTCAGTGATTCTTCTCTGCCCTACTCCCTCCAACTCTAGAAACATGTATTCAGAATCTTACTTTAAAGTCAAGGCAAAGTGCTGATTGACTGTACTGACATAATTGTGTTAATGACAAGACACTGAGAGTACATTATTAGATATGTCGCTTATCATCACTTTTTATTTGGCTCTGATCTGCCAAGCTCAAGTTATGCTTCTTATACATTGTGGTTTCAGTCAGTCACTTAAACTGCTTCAATGTTGAAATAACATTTTTTACAGGTCTTTTAGCTGTAGTTCAAGAGAAGGAATTCTTCCTGAGCATCATTAAACTGTTCAAAGTTTGTTCTCACTGACAGGCTTAAAGTTTGTCCATTTATGAAATTATTTCTTTGATCAGTAAAATGATTAGTGAAACTACTCTTTTTTAATACATGAATCCATTTGTAAATACCAAATTAGTACCAATAAAGCATTTTAATCTACAAAAATGCATCTTCTCTATTGTCACAACTGAACTCCTGCAGGCACCATCTCAAACTTTTGAAACCTGTTGTCTAACGGAAGAGCGTGCAATGGGAAATGGAGATTTTTTTATGCTGTGCTTGATGTGAGTGTAATTCAGCAAATAGTAATATTTAAGCAATGCTATGGTATGGGAGGTATCAAAAATGTTTACATTTATCTTGGTGTCATTCTTCCCTAGCTCATTGTTGACAGGTGAGTAGCAAATGAAATATGAACAGTTGACACTCATAAACAGGGTGTGCTTATTCAGGGATAGAAGCCATCTCAGGTTTGCAAGTACTCTGCATTGTGTGGAGATGTACTTCTGTCTGACTAGTGCTAACTGGGAGGCATAAAACTCTTTCATCCATCCTGGTAAATTCAAGACAGAGGAGGTCTTTTCAGTATAGGGTCATTTTGCTTGATGTTTGTAAACCGAAATAGCAGATGAGAAGGTCAGTATTCTGAAAAAGTTTGGATTTAGACCTGCAGCTGTTGAAATTTTAAATTAACTCTTTTATGTTGGTCGAGATCGTGACATCTTCATTATAGCAGAGTTAGTCTTCCTTGAAGAGGGTTTACCTTCTCTGCTAGTGATGTCAAACTTCAAATAATAAATAGATTGGGCAGACTTTGTCAAGGCTTATTTGTATCCAGAAAGGGCAGCTGTAATAGGAACCCATGATAACTGTAACTTCCATAATGTTGCTGAAGAATCACTGAGGTGATGATCTGAATAGAATTAAATAACTTGTATGTTCAATACACATGTGAGCTTTCTTTTGTTGCGACTGGGAAATTCTCTCACACAAGACTTTCCAGGAACTGGGACTTCTACAGGCTATTTCAGTTGGAATAATTAATAATAATTGTTCTTATAGGAGCCATAAATGCCTTGAAAGTGGTGTTAAATAGTTACAAAAATATCGTAAAAACATCAGTCACTGGTATTAAAATCATGAGAGGAAAAAATATATTTGTGATCAGACCAATAGCAGTCAAGTTCACTTTTGCTGTCAGTGACTGAAGCAGTTATGATGCAATGTGTAAATGCATTTGGATTTACAGTCTAACTCACTTAGTCATTGCTTTTGTCTAGCATGAAATAAAGTATTATTGTTAATACTGACCCAATACATATGACTATCATATGACGGTTTTATTTTCTTGTTTTTTAGAATATTCTGACGGTAGAGATGCAAAAAGTTTGTCAAGTTGTTCTGCAAAATGCTAGGATAATGAATCAGTCTAGTCATATTCTTGTTCTGTGATAATATTAAGAAATTAAAAAATTATGCTTTCCTTCTCTGTCTCTATATATACACACACACACCCCACCCCCCAAGTGTACAGTGTGTGCACATAGATATAGGTATTTATTTGCCTGTTGTGTGTGCTGGGCCATACATACATGCACATACTTGTAATATTTTCTGTTTTGCCAAAATAGCTACTTACTGCAATGTAGAGTTTTGAAAGGCTACTGTAATGCCTCCTTTGCTGTTGTCTGGAATAGCCATTGGCTTTCCTTACTAAGGCAAAATCCTAGTTTGAACTTAGGCCTGCAAAGGGAACTATAAGAAACTACCTCTAGTATTGGTGCAGTCAGTTATAGAGTTGGAAGTAGGCTGCAAAGTTCTATTTTGGATTTAAATGCTCCAAATCATAAGGAGGTGCATTGACAGTGTACAGTAAGTCCAGGTTTGAGTGTGAATATTAATTTAAAGATGCATTGCAGACTCCTACCACATGGGATACCAAAGACTTGAAAGATCAGGACTTGGGTTATCAGATCTTTGTGACAGTGAATGCATCTTGGGCTCTTGTATATGATGCTGACCTAACTCTGTACCTCAATTTTCAGATGTACATAAGAGTCTAATTTTAATATGTAGCCTGTTTTCAGATCACCGTTTGAAATGTCAAAGTCTAGGTCTATATTTTGTAAACTGAAACAGGCTGTTAGCAAAGTGTCAGTGGGATGAAACTGATTTTCTGAAGAGAGCTACACTGGTGGCCCTTCTGGCTTGTTTGTTTTATTTTGTGAAAGTGTAGGCTTTGGTTCTGAAAACACAAGTACTTACCTCTTTGCATATGTGTAGTTCTACTGAAGTCTGTGGGGCCTCTGATAATTATTAAATTAACTCTCATAAGTGCTTCCAGACTTACAGACTTGGATGGGGAAAAAAGGCAGTAAGAGCAGATTCTCATTTTTGACTTTCCATTAAATCATTCTGTGTGATTTCTGCTCATCCCCGCAACATAATTCTGGGGTTTTTTTTCTCCTCATTTAGATGTATTCCTTTTGGTTTTGTTTGTTTTTTAAGATGGAAGCTCTTTAAACCTTGGTAGTTATTTACTTTGGGTTCAGTGTCCCTCATGAGGGAACCGCATATATATTTTTTCCTGTGGAAAAAAAAGAATTAATTTTTCAATTTTGGACTAAGGGTTCATGTCAAAGATGAAATAAAAAATAATTATTTGTAAGCCATATTAAACATTGGCCATTAAAAAGGAAATTGGAACATGTCATGTCAAATATCTTGAGAGAGAGAGAAACGAAGGGAGTTGAGAGGCACATTCCTTGAAGTAACTAGAAAGAGTCTCCTGGTGAAATAGAGGCATCCTGGGGATCACTGACTTTAATTAAGTAGAAATGATCAAGGCACCAGGGTACTTCCGGGGGATTAATGACTGACTGGGAGACTTGATGGCCTCAGGCAAAGCTGTAGGCCATTAACCCCAGCCAGTCCTTCGTTTTTCGGGAAGTGCCCTGTGCCAAGGTCATTTTTCTTATTATAGCTAAGGATGGATCTTTTCTGTAGTCTCATGACAGTCATGAAGTCCATGATTTTTGTGTTGGTTTTTTTTCTCTTTTTAATATCTGACTTATGACATACGGGAATATTTTTATTAAATTGCTTGTGCTGTAGTGAGAGAATAGCTTGATACTGTTCTGGTCTGAATTTTATGAAAATTAGTACATGAATAGCCCACATGCATATTAGCCAAATGAGTGTCAAAGGATTAATCAATACCACAAAAACACAAGGAGGTTCAGTACCATTGGATTATTAAATTTGATCCCAAGAATAACATTGCAGCTGTGAATAAAAGTTTTGTTAGTGAAAACAGTCTTGGATTTTTGTGGATTACTTGTACTTCTAGCATCCTGTGGCAGGGTTTCAGAAGTTGTTGTATGTCTTTTCACTTCCCTTTCACCATTCTTTTTCCCAGAGTCTGAGGGATTGTGAAATATGATCATAACTGCCCTTTTCCCGAGCCATTTCTTTCATCTGGGAGAAGGTACAACCAAGCAATATGTTTGTACTAGTAGCACAAACTGCCATTCTTTCCCTCTCCATAGTTCTTGGATCCTTCAGGCCAAATGACTGCCTTGTCAAGGGCTTCCAGTCCTAGCACCCTACACCAGGAGCAGGGACATAGGAAAATGTTGCCAGGGATGACAGCCATGCTCAGAAAAGCATGGGAGCATTAACGTCCTCCTCTCACTGAATCCCACTACATTGATAAAAAATACATTAGATTTTATTGGATATTATTGCAAGTGGAAGGAAAAAAGCTTTCTATAAAATATGGCCACTGCTCTGGGGTTCCCAGACTCCAGTGCCTTAGTCCTGGTTACGGGGGAGGGAGGCGTTCAGTGCTGTGTGGGTGTGACCGGCTTGTTATTCCATACCAGGCACAGCATTGCTGGGGTCATGGTTTTGTTCAGAAGGGGCCATTTTATCTTGCTCTGGGAAAGTGTTGGCATTAACTCCTGCAGGCTCAGTCCCTCTGCCATCCCACCACTCCCCGCTCCTGTTCTCTCCAGAGGGCACCTCAGGACCTCTGGTGCTGAAAGGGACAGCGGCGAAAACTCAATCGCTCCTAGTGCTGAAGCAACAGCACCAGCCAGGAGGTGGCTGGCAGGGGATCAGGGCTCTTCACTATTTGGGGCTGGGGGCTGGGAAGTGTTCACCCTGTGAGGTCCACATCCATGGTCCCTTTGTTCCAAATGTGTGAGGACGGCGGGCAGGAACAGTCACAGATGGCCTTTGTCTGGGGAAACCACACGGGGTGACCTGCACAGAGCCATCTTGGTTTTGTTTACAGTGGTGAATACCATTTTGTGGGGAAAACGCCTCTTTTTTGTATACATATTAATTATTTACTGTTATTATTAATATAACTATACTGAGCATGTCTTATTCCATTGCTTTGTGCTTTTAGTAAATTGTTATCTCAACCCATAGTCTCTCCTTTTTGCCCCTCCCTCATGGAAAGGGGAGTGGCTTTATTGTAGTTTAATTTCCTGCTCATGTGAAAACCAGCACAATGTCATTTTCCATCAGCAGATTCTTACTGAGCTGGGGACTTTGGGATTGTGCTTCTTGGGAGGCAAGCCACATACCTAACCAGACCTGCAACCACCCTATCTACCTACCCATTTACTGGAAAAACATCTTAGAAAGAACTGCTAAAAATAGAAATGTTGATTAAAATAAATTAAACTGAAAAGCTTTTAAGCAATAGATCAAACTCTCCAGCTTTATGAGCTAAAGGTAATTAGAAGCTGTCCACTTAATTCTGTTGACACAGAATACTATTGCAGCCATGTATAATTTTATTGCTTATCTACAGTGATCAGAAGCAAGGAACAGACCCTGTGTCTCATTTAAACACTTCAGCCACTGTTCCTATTCCATCTTATGTTGAATAGCTCATGCTGAAATCAATTCATAATATTTTGCATGTTACACTTAGAGACGTTATCACATACAAAATGTGCCTTAATAGAAACTTGGAAAACTCTAGCCTGCCTTCTGTACAATACACATTTGTCCTCAGCTCAGAAAGCAGCTTACCTGGAGAGGAGCCAGCAGGGCCATGTCAGAGGAGACTGCCATAGTGGCAGACTGACAGATGCCTACTCTTACCTGCCTGGAGCAGCCCAGTGTCTGCACGTCTCCCTGTCCCCTGTATTTGTCTTACCTTAAGCAGGCACATTCTCTTTCTATGTCACAGTGTGTTCTTGGTCTCTTACTCTCTGCCTCTGGTCTTTCTACATTAATTATACTATCCTGGATGCTTCTGCAAAAGCAAGTAAGAGCCTTCTTCTGGTGACTGCATGAAGGATTCTAATGCAATGTTGGCAGTCCATATGGCCTAGTAGTTTAGCTATTTTAAAAATTAATGGTGACTTCCACAGCTGGTTTCTATTCAAATCTTTCTGGTTAATTGTTTAGATGGATGATGGACTTTGAATTATGATATGTAACTGTTGGTGGGAAAGAAAGAATTAGCACTGCTACCATGTGTGCCCTTTTTCTGGGGTCTAGAAGTGGAGAAGGAATCCTAGTCCTTTTACAGGTTTCTGAAAGGGCAGAGGCAGCAAGTGCCTGTGCTCTTCATAAGACCTGTGTCCAAGACCCCAGGTGAGTTTTCTTGTTCTTTGTCTGGAGAGTCCATGAGGATGCTCATTGCATTCCTTCAGCTGACTCCATGTCAGATGAGTGGGATGCTTCATTTTGCAGATTAGGGTTGTGGAAGGCACAGACAAGGTTTTCTTAACTAGAGAAGTAATGTTTAAATAGATGCTTCTGCTGCTTTCAGGGGAAAGGATAGATATGTATGTGATGAGGGGGAAAAATAGCTGGATGAAGTAACATACCTGAACAGTTATGTTTTTAAAGTATCTTTAGTCTGAGGAGACCCAAAACCTTTTCAGCCCATTTACCTGGTACTGAAATGAAACTTTTTGGACCGAAAGTTATGTTAATAGCACAACAAAATGCAAAAATTTTTTAGAAGAAAAGCAAAGAGTAACTTCTCCAGTTGAAATGGCAGAGGGAATTTTAGGTATGCAGCATGTAATTACCAGAACTGGAATTTGGCCAGTTCACTGTGATTAATTTAACACCCGTATTCTTGTTGAAATTGCCATGGATTTTTTAATGACCAAAACTAGTTAGGAAGGGGCTTTGACTTTCTGTTTCACCTTCCATAAGTAAATGCAAATACCAAGGAAGTCAGGTATGTTATTTGATTTGTATTCCACCAGCCATTGATGTGGAATTGCCTTATAAACAATTCAGATATTTCATCCAGAATTTTGTTTTGTAAAATCATAATATTTTTGTGCTTTTTTTGTATTTATATAATTCATTTATTTATTTTATGGAAGCAGCATTGTTGTAAGCATTATGTTCTGGTGATGCTGCTTCTGTGAAAAGCTTATGGGTTTGTAGTGCCCATTGCCCCATACTAATAGGAAATTTAATTGTAATGACATGGATGGGTTGTGTTTCTGAACAGCTGTATGTTTACATAAGGTATATTTCTGAGTCACCTTATTGTGATGTGTTATAAAATACTCCTCAAATCTCAGCATTGATAGTGCCCTTTTATATATAACTTGCTGATAATATTGATGAAAATGGGCATTATTTAGGGTTTCTCCACAATTGTCATCAGTCAAAGTGAGTGCCTTCAGATTAATGCTATAGAAGCAGAGGAATGATGAAACCTGCTGAAATGGAGTTTTCTCCTCCCACAGCAATTGAATTCTACTTTCCCAAGCAGACTGATCCCTTCTAGAATGGCACTTGAAATCTCACAGCTAAGTTCTATGGCACCAAAACTCTGACCTAGCAAGCAACATTTGAATTTGGACTGAATACTACAGATCAGAGGTTTATTTAAGAGATACAACCATTAATCACCTGTACCACGTACTTATTTTTGTAGTGTCTGTTCTGGAGAAATAGGCATCTGGAGAAATACTCTGAAGCATGTTTTATAATTTAGAAGAGAAAGTGGAAGACAGCTTTTTCCTCCTTAATATTCCAATGAGATTTGGTAGCTTAACCAGAGATGTAGTACAAAAGCATTTATGGTTCATGTTATATTAATACTGTGGCCTGATTATCAAAAACCATTACTCCTGGTTATCTTGCACAGGCTGAAGTGAGCTGCTATAAGTCAGACTGCCTGCCTGTACACAGTATGCTCCATGTTTATGATAAGAGTATTTGCAATGTAAAAGAAAATTTCAAAAATTATTTTCTTTTAACAATTGGATTTATTAGAAATATGTGCGCTCAGAATTGCTTTTCTGTGTGCAAGGAGAAAGCATAAAGAAACTAGACACTCAAAATGTCACTAACCTTTCCTGGCTCTGTTTTCTAATGGACAGTTTTGGTCAGATGCAGGGGTCTGAATTTTGAAACAGATGTACTGTTTACTTCACCCTTGGCAGAGACACAATAAGCCACTTGCTTTTCTTTGCTGTTTTGTTTTGATTTGTTTTCTCTCTTAGTGATGTGCCTCATGGCTCCTTTTTTATTGTAATGATACTGTATTATATACCACAGCATTTCCCTATGGACTAAAGTCATTGTTTCGAAGTTCTTTGTGGAGATGCATGCATTTAGGATTTTTTCCCAGCAATGATTTCATTTGTTGTAACCTCTAATGCTAATGCTATTGTGGTTGGCTCTTTTAATTTAGTGCTCCCTTACTGTGATACTTTCACAGGGCTTGTTTGTATTTGTAGAAAGAGAGTAAGAGAAAGGAAAAGAAAGAGCTTGTAATAATGTATGGACTTGGTCCCAATACTAATTTTCTTGTCCTGGTTATCTGTTTTTATTACATGTGCTAGTCTGGTAGGGATGTGACAAATGCCATGTGCCCTTACTGTCCAAAGCACATGGGAATAGGTTAATTCATATGTTCCAATGCAGCCCTGTAATTCTCTTGAAAACATAAATATAAGAAATACATATATAGTGCTGTCACTCTCTTCTTGCACTGTCCTTATTTTAAGAATTTTCTAAAACCTTTGTTTCAGTCATTTAGGCTTTTCAGCATGAAGTCATTAGAAAAGCAGTCCTGACAAGTGTTTTGAAATGTAGTCTCTTGCACTATTTTTTTCCTCTTCACATCAGAGAAAACAGTTCCGTATATTTAGCCCTCTACATTTTAATTTGGTGATCCTGAAAGTACAGACTGTTTTCTGAATCCAAACTGGTCTTTAAGGTAGCAGGTTTTATGGATGTGTTTCTATTTTTTTGTTATAATTTGCATGAGAAATATCAGGCCCCACCTAATTGCTGCTTTGCTGTTGTGACACTGTACAAGTAACTGTTTCCAATGTCAAAAATTATAATTTGAAAAGAAATTTAGTAGCAGCAAAAGGGTGGGAAATCAAGCCCATTGCCAGCCCATCAAAGTTTCATAGCAAACTCACAATCATCTGACAGAGCAAAATGCATGCACCAACTGGGATCCCATTAAAACTCCACGGAAATGGAGTCGACAAGTAACTGGAGCTTCCACACTATATGGTGAGCATTATGCCATTTTGTTTGGTGTCTAATGAAGTATTAACATGTTTTATATATGATAGCTCCTAATTGCTTCATTATCCATGCAAATCAGAAAGGCAAACTGTGCCTTATCATAAAATCAGTAACTAGGCCATTTAAAAGCAAGGCTCTGAGAAACATTATTATGTCCATACTTCTTCTTTGGCTTGTGCATCCTTTTTTATGGCTTTGCATAAAGTTGTAGTGTTTTCTCCATGGTTGTTCCTTTAGATTAGTCTTTGTTTAAAATAAGCTTATCACTGATAAATTTGGGGGAATTTTGTGGCTTCTGGAACTCAGTCCAGCTGGAGTGGAGATACCATTCCTGTTAGCAATAAACACAAATGGGCTGGGAACAAGGTGAGGTAGGATGAAGGAAACAGAGTAATGAAACTCTGGATCTGCTCTTCAGCCCATTCCCTTGCAAAGCTTATGTAAGTCCAAGAATGGCAAGGCAAAGGGGCTTTCTGGATGTGCCAGCTTTCTAGTCACAGTGCCCAGCAGCTGGGGATGGACTGTTTGTGTGCTGGGCTGGTATCTCTACCTTCATATCACAGTTGTTGCTGGCTGGGTCCTCCCAACAAGGTCTTAGTACAATCTGTCCTTCCAACTATTCCATCCCTTCATTAAATGGGGAATGTGAGGGAGTAAGAATTGAAAAATCTTTCCACTTTTCTCATGTCTTATCTTTCAACTAGTATCTGGAACTTTTCCTGACACTCTTCTTTAACTCTGGTGTTTTTCTGCCAATAGTTCAGAAGACTGATAAATGTGGCTTGGGTTTAGCAATAAATCAATAAAAATAGTCAAGCCATCTGCAAAAAGGAAGATGAGATCTAGGAAGAGAGGCAAAGGCATGAGTAAAACTCTGCAATGCAATTTTAATTAGCATGCCAAATGCAGGTACTGCAGGTGTACGAACTAGGAGACTGGGAAATATTTTACTGTAAACATACTTCCAGGCTAACTAGCAATGCTAATGTCAAGGTAACAAAGAAATTCTGCCTGCACACTAATTTCTCACTGCAGCTGTTGGGGTGTTAGATTAGAAGCCTGTACACCTTTCCCAAGAATATTAAAGCAGACTGTCTAACCGCCTGTGTTTGTCCTAGTAGCCTCATTCTTGCTGCTAGCAGAGCATGTCCCAACTGTTGTCAATTTATCAATGTAACGTGCACTAGTGGGCACAGTTTGAGCAGCCATTAGGACAGGTGCCTCTATCCATCACAGCCAGTCACTTATTCCACCTTGTCAGGAAAACTAAATGGAGCTTTTGGAGAAATGTAAACAACTCTCTAATGGACAATCAAAGCACCACTTTCTGAAGCAAACAAGAGGAAGGAATCTGATAGACGTTCGTAGATTTTAGTAGTATTTTAAGTGTTTAAAACCTTTTTAATATTGCAATCTAAAAACGGGAAAAGATTAAAAACAGTAAAGTCAGGTACATACACTGAGAAAATTGGGATTATGGTCCATTAACATGCTGTGTGAAAGAGCACCTCTTACTTTAGAGAAATATGTCTGTCTTAATTTCTGGGAGGCTGCCAACCTGAAAACAGCAGCAAAATAGGGCACCCCAAAATAAATCAGCTCAGTATATCTGCTTGAGAAGGGCTTTTCTAGCAAGCTTTTCATCTTGATAAAAATACCTCCTCTTCAACACACAATTAGGCAATTTCATTTACCAAAGAGCACCTTTGAATTCTGAAGGCTTTAAAAGGTACAGTAAAGTAATGTCGTTGCTATACATTGTGTATACACCTTGCATAACAGTGAAAGATGATTCTCCTGTGTAATCCCAAGGCCTTAGCGTTAGGCAGTGTCCCAAACAGCCCTGGTCACAGAGGTAAAGGTGTGACATGGGGTGACCTGAGAGAGCGGCCAGGCCTCACAAACCATACAGTGTGGAGCTGGTGACACTAATAGACTGGCTGTGCTATGACAGCTGCATCGTTTGCTCATGACACTTTTTCCTATTAATTGGAGGTGATAATATTTTTTTCTGTAGAGAACTGATGATCAAATTAGACATCCTCTGTGAAGGGTCTCTGCCTTTGTTGTCGCAATGCTTTCCCCATTGCGGGGAGAGGCAGCAACCTGCAAGGAGCAGGGAGATTCCATCAATCTTGTGCCATGCTTGTGCTTCACAGGCTTTTTGCAAACCTAGTAATTAACTTTTGTCAAGCTCCATAAAAACATTAACAGGGTCCTGCTGGCCTCTGTGTTTAAAGGAACATTATTCCTTTTTAAATACAAGGCACCCAGTTTCTTCAGTAGAAAAATATCTTGCCTCCCCACCAACTCCCACCCTGTTTCAGATGCAAAGTTACTGCAAGCACTGTAGCAAGAGCCCTGCTTAGAGTTTTTAGTGTATAGTTTATGGATTTAATTTCTTTTTGGAAATAAAAGATAACTTCCAAAGAAATGACATGAGTACAGAGCTTGTGTAATCTCCTTTTGCAGTGATTTTTCTTTGATTGATGTGCCATTAATACTTTAATTGGTAACAGGTGCAGCTGATTGTTGGTTCCTAAGCTGAAAAATCTGAAATTGAACATAAGGCTCTGATAAATTAATAAACTCCTCTTCTCCAAACAGTTGTTGCTATGAAGGAACTAACTTTCCATGAAGCGCTGCTCCATCAAGCACACTGAATACTTTATGTTAAAAAGCAAAATGTTACTTAATGATAAATTAAAATTACACTAACAGGCAAAGATAAAACATAATAATGACACCCCCTTAAGGAAAAGAAATCACTGGGAAGCACTGAGAAAGTTATCTTGTGAAATGTGTTGTTTCTGTTGGCGCATCAGGGTGGCCATTTGGAATCCCTATCACATTATTAAAGACATCTCCATCCATGAAATAAAAATACATTAGGCATGTGGGGACAGAGTGGGAGGAGAAGAGGTTGTGTAACAGATACTACATGAAAAGGTTTTTCTTCTGTTGCTGCTACCATCCCAAAATGTGAATTAGACCTCAGTGGTGACTGTGAAAGCAATGAATATGAATTTTTAAAATGCAGTGGGTAAAATTTACCCTTGGAAGACAAGCAGATTGCTTGTACATCAGTGAAACACTCTTAGACTCTGTTTTGGAGTCACAGAAGTATGGTGTAATTTTCAGCAGCCCTTACCCATGAGTCCACATTATTCCTTCTCCCTCATCCCTTGCAGCCCCACAGAATGCCAGTTTTTGTTGCACTGGTAGGATTTGCTGTGAAGAGTGTTTCAGTCTTCCCTTCTGTGGGTTGCCTCAGAGACACTGAGGGATATTATTGTAGATTAAGTAATGTACAGTGCTCCTTTGTTTGTTGGAAGCCAAAATCCTGGACATGCAGCTGTTCCTGGCAGACCAATGACTCCCAGACCTGCCACAGCTGAGAAGATGAACTAATTTTATTCATTTGTGAAACAGACTCTCCTCACTGTTAAGATACTGATAATTTCCCTGTGGTTAGGGCCTATTTTGTAAACTAGTATTTCTTTATCTAGTTCCATACGTTATACATTATACATTAATGAAATTTTGTGGGGAAAATGGGTCCGTTTCTTAATACCCCAGGGCCCAGACTGTGATGAGCCTCAGTGAAATCATTGGTGATTTGGCAAGTGATTTCATTGAAAGCGAAAAATCAAATTTGTTTTTTTGATGTCTCATGCCATATTGTGTGGTGTCTGTTTTTTTTAATGTATTTTGCATACCATAGTAAAAATTGAACAAGGGTGTGCATTTGCAACTTACTGTTTGTAGAAGTAGAGATCACCATTGGGAAAACCTGAGCTTAAATATACAGTGACACCTTCCTTAAGGGTTGTCATAGACCAGGTTGAAAATGTTATGCTTGCTAGCAGAGCAGAGTAATGGAGGTACACTCCACAGATGGAGCTTCTAATCAGATTAGCAGTAGAGCAGTTTGAAAAGTGCTTTGGAATAAAAGGCATTATATAAATGCAAGCCATTATCACTATGGGGTATATTTCTCTCCTGATGTGTGTGCATAATTCCCTCTAGAGTTAATGGGAGATGCATGCATGCATTGAAGGGAGACTATACCTGCCAATGTGCTTCTTTCCCACTAAAATAACTAGGAAGATAAAATTTGTTAAAGGGCAGGAAAGGCTAGATCGGTTGAATAAGGTGTTCATTGAATACCAGTCAAACTGGTCTGCTGAAAACTTTACCACTGTTTATTAAAAGCTGCACACTGTATCACAAAGAGGTAAAGAGGTGATGGCAGTTCAAGTGATTCAACTGGTGGAAGGAATTATGGGAAATTGACATATTAAGTGCCCTAATAGCAATTGTTTGATTTTTCTGGATTTTTTAAACATCCCGAATTCAGTGCGTCAGGAATATACATTTTGTAGTAAACATTCACTCTAAGAATGAGGTTAACATTATCCAGCTGAAAAGTGTGGTGTCCTACTCAATCCTGACCATTCCTTCTAATATTCATGCAAAATCCAAGGAACAGAGATGACTGACATCTCTCAGATTTTCAATGTATTTTGGAGCTTTCTTGTGGTGATTCAATGATCTCAGGTTGTTACTCAGCTAGACAGTAAATGGGATGATCTGAGCCATCCTGCAAAGCTAAATAACCCCACAATCAAACCCTTGGCAGAAAACTCTTGAAGGAAAACTTACTATATCTGCTTAAGATGCCAAATACTCACTTGATTTATAGTTGGTTTTACATGGCTGGAAGCAACTACATGGCTCACTTCTCTCCCACTGTCATTCTTTTAGTGCAGATCTGTGCCCATGCACTAGATTTTGAGTTGGGCTCTAGCTCAGACAGTAAAGTTACCAGTTCTGCCTTCTCACCCCAGCAGCTGTCACCGTTGTCATGAACCTCATTAGAATTACAGTTTAGAGCAGGATTCTGCAACACGAAGTCCTACTCTGAGTCAGCACCTAAAGCCATTACAAGGCCTGCACAGCTGGAATAGTACCTCAGTGAGCAATTTCAGCCTTTTAGAATAGCCATACAATTGCCATTTGCTTATAAGTAACACTACCTATAAATAGAGCATAGTATTTCTATAAACCCTATTAGTAAAATGACCAAATTATAGAGAAACCAAAAAGTATATTGTCAAGGATCCCGGGCAAATTTAATGTCACGGGGCAGGGGGGCCAAGAAAACTGAACAGCTATTAGATAAAATTACAAACTATAATGTTATTTGAAGTAACACATTTATTTTTTTTATTAAGTATTTTTCTGGCTAACTCATTAGAAACCTCACTTCATCTACTATCCATTTTTGTCAATGTAGACCTTAAAAAAGTGATCTGTACAGATCCCCCAACATGTGTTTACCATATACCATGCATGATTGCAACCACTCACAACAAGGTAAATGGGGGAAACTATTTCGCTGGAGTAAGTGAAGTCACGCTAAGCTAAATGAGGTAGTTTTAAAAAAATCCGAATCAGATTCATTGTTTACAGAATAACTTATTAGTGTCTGTATGTTAAGGTTTTGTCAGGTGTTTCATTATAAATCCTCATTTTGGAAAGTTTAAAACTCCAGGGTAGCATTGTTTTAAATTACAGGAGCATAGATTTTACATAACTATAATGCTGTTTTTAAAAAAATCCTATACCTAAAAAATATCTTTATTTGCTTAAATGAAATTTGGCGTGCAAGCAAGACATAATGAAAAACAATTGGGGTTTTTAGGGGGATGGGGGCAATAAATATATATTTTTAATACAGAAGAGTTATTTTATTTTTTAAACTGTTTACATATGCTTGGCAAACTAAACAGCCAGCATACTTAAAAAGCTGTCTTAGCAGGGAGCATGCCCAGTACCTGAATATGGTCTAAAACCTAAACAATGGAAATGAATAATCATAAGGCAAGCTGGTTCCCTCCTCTCTGAATTTTAGCCCATGAAAAACCAATCTGCTCCTATTAGCAGCCATGGAGAATGTTTCCAATTGAGACTGAAGTCACAGAAGTCACCTTGGCTCAGCCCCTTGGAGGGTCCATTTTGTGTCATCCACCAGAGCTGCCACCTGTGGACCACCACAGTCCCTTCCCATCTTGGCTGCAAAAACAGGCAAGGTGCATGTTCAGCTCAGGCAAATCTGAGCACTGCGTGGCAGACTGCTCTCTCGGGGAAGATAATGTGTGGCTGCTGCCTGTCTAACTCCAAATTGCTCACAGACAAATTTGGGTTTGGACATTATTATTTAGGTGCCAGATAATTGTATTTAAACTTTCAGGACTCCCTTTCCATGGCCACGGGACTTCAGATGTAAACCTGTAGCTTTGTCATGATTTTATCTAGTTTTGCTATTCTCAACCATTTAATATTCCTTTAACACTCACTCAGTGGGTACTTTATTCAATACCTGTTATAGTAAGATGTTCCTTACAAATAATCTACTGAAATTCAAATTCTAGTTTAAAAAAAATATGAGCAGATATGGGTAGCTGCAACACTTTTTACTAGTTTTATAGGCAAGTGCATATAATTGTTCATAGGTACTATAATTCCAAGCCTCGGCATCCCAGCCACGTACCCTTCATCATGCATTGCACCTATTTCAACTTGCCAAAAACATCAAGAGAAAAGGTGGCCCATAAACTTTCAAGTGCAATTGTGCCCGTTGTAGGACTTTCACTGTTTCATTAATCCCATCCAAATTGTTCCTCACCACTGGCAGTTCTAGCTTTGTGTTGGTTAAGAAACTCTGCCTGGGAGGTTGTGCATAAAGGCAGTGCACTGCAGTAACAGTGGCTGGTTTGTAACATTATTGCATGATTAAATTAGTTTAAATACAAAGAGTTCAAATCAGTTGTTGACTTCAGGGAACTGACAGATGCAAGGGCATTTTCTGAGTAACTATTTGTTACACAATAACGGTTTACCTTTAGATATAAAACTTTCAGACCCAAACTGAGCTCTGTTAGCAATACAGATTTTGTCTAACATACATAATGAAACCAGCAAATTAGGTCCCATGGCCATAAAGCTCACAGAGGGAAAGCAAACAGAGCATGAATCAAAAAGCTCTAGAAGGCAATAAACTATTGGTAACTTATAAAACTTATAAGTTAAGGCCAAAAAATCAAAATATCAAACAAGTTTAGCTGTTAAAATCTGTATGAATTTAAAGGGAGAAGCTGAACTCAGAACAAAATATGGAAGTGTAAGACTCCTCACTTAAAGATCCAGGTCAGTATAAGCTATATCAGGAACACAGTCATCAAAAAGAGATCAAATCTTTTTAAAATTCTTTCCCACTTTATCCTACATTTGTGCAATTTGTCAGGGCAATACAACATGTACAGCATTGACACCTCCCATGCTGTGTGTGGCCCTCTGCAATTTTGAACCATAATTCCAACCTTCACTTTTAATTTCTTGACTGTGTCTGGTTTATACCTTAGCCTGCAGGTGTTAAAAAAAAACCCCTGCAGGTTTTTTGTCTTGCTTTTTTGTTAAAAATACCAAACTAAAATCTTTAAAAATCTTGGTTTTAAAATCCCCCAAATACCAGTTATTGACCTAATCAAATAAGTTAAGCTTTAAAGACACATATTGACCTAATTAAGTTAAAACCTATTTAGGGAGTTTTAAAATATATTTTACTGCATCATGGTCTATAAGAACCTCATCATATCCATTCACATTTAGTTTGTTATGTACACGTTTGTGCATTTTTAAGCAGCCACTGTAGGGCTTCTTAGGTTTTGCAGTGAATGTGGCTGTGCCATTGACAAAGTTGGTTTGTAAACTTTCCAGCCTAACATATCACTAGAACTGGGTATTCTGCATGCTTAATAACCTTTCTCATAATGATTTAAATCACTATGAAACTTAACGCAGTAAAGAATAACAAGAGATAAAATAATTAAAAATGTATATATATTATTGAACTTATCTTTCAGTCCTGAGTTATTGAATGCTTTCAAAAAGCAACTACCAAAAGTATCCACACCCATGTAATAGACTGAGGTCCTGCAGATAATTTTTATTTGTAGTTGTATAAAGTGAAGTGTGCAGTGAGTTTGCTACAGTTTGAGTGGGGGAGATGGTGCACCCCAGAAGCAACCAAAAGGATTTTGGTTTTGTCAGTTTGTAAAATCGTTTCACTCTTAGGCCAAAGGTGCCAAGTTTCAGCATGGAATTCATTTTTTCGACTGCATTTTAAAGCCCCTGAAAACAGGGGTTTTGAGCAAGGATGCTGACACAGCCTTAAACACAGTGTCAAAAAGGAGAGAAAAGGGTGCTGTAATGCATATAACTTGTTTTCTTTCATTATTGCTTCCAAAGAAGCGGCTTGTTGCCTACCCTTAGGCATCAGACAATGTTTAAGGCATGTCTCATCACAGTCTTCCTACCAGGTGTGTGGAAAAGGCCTCATGGAAACCCTCTTCTGAAATTAAACTGGTAGCTCGCTCAGGTAGAAGACACTGAAATATTTCCTCATATTTTAATGGGATTTTTAATCTGAGACACACAGTCTCACATGATTTGGAGGAAACAGGCTCATAGCTTATGTCTTAAGATTGTTTAAATCTTATTTTAGGGTACGGTCTGCCACTAAAAACAGTGAAAAAATAATGATGAGATGCTTGTGCAGGTAGAAAGTGCAGTGTAAATTACTAGGAGAAGATGATGTAGAAGAATCTGTATTGATTTTGGCTATATTTATATCCTGACTTTTTTAGGTGGCTTATTTAGTGGTTTGCAGTGAAAACACCTTGTATCATGTGTTGCTGTAAGTGTGAGACTTTCCACATTCTTTTGTCAAGAAAATTATCTGATAAAGAATTGTTTTTTCAAAGAGCTGCACTGAATAAAGTACAAGAAGTTAAACATGAAAATGCTTAAAAACTTTTTGAAAAACTTTGCCTAAAGATGACCAGTGAGGCAAACCAAATTCAATGAAAAGAGATCATAGCATGGCTACCTTCTTGCTGAACAAATCAATTAAATGTACTCTATACTGAGTCTCTACAATGCATGATGTTGGGTTTATGTTGAAGCAGTGTTATATAACTGGAGAAATCCCTGGGTTGGTGGAGAGGCCAATTTAAGTTATGAGGTTTTTTATAGCATCGGCAGCTACAATAAATAACAATTCAGAAACTGTGAGATATTAAAGGGAAGGGAGGAACAGGGCTTCACTATTTTCAGTGCTGCTCAGGCTTGGGCTTTATTTCCACCTTAAAATCTTTACCTGGCCGTGATCTGTTGTTCCATTACTGGAGGGCAAAAATGGGAGGAATTGTCTGGGCTAAATTGCAATTAGGCAGCCCTGAGAGAGGCTGGCACCAGTTAACTTGGGATATTGGAGTGAAAAGGCCCGTAATCAGCCTTCGGTCATGTAGAACAATGCATAAAATTAAATTGACATTAATGAATAATTGTGTAATGAAAATGGAAGAGGAGAGTTAATTGCATGTTACAGTGAGTGTAATGCCTAGATAACCTTGCATTTAATGCTATTCTTAGCCCTGCTGCCAAGACTTCTACAGAGCCTCTCTCTGCAGGAAGTCATTAAAGCTGTGAGTAGATAATGCAGGCTCAGTGAAACCTAAGTGGCAACAATATAACAAGAGTTTCTTTCAGACCTTAGTGTTTTCAGAAAAAAAAGGGCGTGTTGAGGTAATTTGTACACATCGGAATGAAAACAGGGAAGTCAGAGAAATCTATTTGTAGTTTGTCTAGTTCCACAGAATTTTCAACTATTGTTAAAACCAAAGTCGATTCATATAATCAAAGACAAGACTAACCATCAGTGCTGGCAACACTGCAATCATCCAACTGTCTGCAGCTAAAACTGTTGTTAATCACCTAGAACAGCAAAGGATACAAACCACTTGACCTTAGACATAAGGTGACGGTGGAAGACATCTTCAGCACTATCCTATTGACACAGCTGAGTTGTGCTGATAAATAAGACTCCAGAAAAGTAGAATTAAAAAACTTGATCTATTTTCTGTATCTTTGAACATCAGAATGAATAACTGTTTATATGTGCCTGGATATTTCCCAAAACATTTAGACCTGTATTCTCCATAAAACAAGATTCCTTCTCTGTGTTTCTCCTTATAGGATTTTGTAAATCAGATCTCAGAGTAAGGCTTTTGTTTGTTTCTTTTTAACCTTTTGGATGTCCCAGGAGAGTTTACTCCAACAGAGATACTTGGTTTTGCCTTAGGGACATTAGTTCTTATCATGATGTTGTATTGATTACAGTGGGATTGTCCTTCAACAATATGACCCTGCTTATAATGTAGACTTAGCAGTCAGGAAGTTAAAAGAACTAAAGGAAAGCTTGCCTCATGAAAACTAACCAACCTTAAAGCAGTCAAGGGTCCTGAAAAGTACACATTTTTGATATATATAATTTTGTACCTGCTTAAACATGTACTTACATTTCCATTATAAAAAGCTAAATAATTTTCATAAAGTCAGTGGTTTATCCTTGCTGACATTACCTCTGTGTTGTGATCCTTTTTGTAGAAACAAAGTGTGAAAACTAAGTTCAGCAATAGATGACTTTTATTTGGAAAATTATTATATTCAAAAGCCTATTCTGCTGATGAATACTACACTGACTCATCAACTTTGGCTATGTGTATTCTGCACATAGTTTGTGTGTTACAAAGTGATGTGGAGCATCCTGTTATATTTTGTGTCGTGACTAAGACTTGGGTGTCTCATCATTTAGATGAAAGAGGTGAGCATTTGGATTCAGCCTCTGTAGATAAGCTGATGAACTACAGGCATCTTATCCATGAAAAATGCCTCCAAGGAAAACACGGAGCAGAATGCTACTTGCTTAGATGATTTTGTCTCTTGGTAAAGTTAAATACTTGCCATCTTAATTTCTGGATTTCTGACCTTATATTCTTTGGAAATGGTGTGGGGAGTTCACATTACTACTAAGAGTGGTATAAACCCTTTGTTTTCTAGGATCCTGACTCCATGGACATGATCGTGACACTGGGCAGAAACTATAGGGAGGAATGCTGTGGGCTGTGCCTACATCTGAACCATGGCTGTAGACAGACTTTAAAAGAACCCCTGAACTTACCAGTGGTGCCACCATCTTTACCTCTTCCACTTAATTAGTTAACAGTGTTTCTCAGAAGCCTGTGGCCAAGAGACAGAAAGAACCACAGAGGTTTTTTTTTAAACTGCAAACTGTTAATAAATATTAGGTGGTGATAAAAGTTGTCTGTGAAACTGAAAGGCAGCAATGAAACTTTGCAAAAGAAATGTTTTTTTCCACTGCCTCAATGATTTGTGGACCACAATGTAACAAAGTAATGTAGCTGAAGACTGTAATGGGTCTCAAAAAGAATTTAGAAATTAGTACAGGGCAGCGAGAACATGCACAGTTAAAACAAGTAACATTAGTAGAAATTGAGAGAAACTTCCTGTTTCAGAAGGCCTTCCATTGCTACTTTAGGGCATTTGGCAACTTCCTGTGGGTTAGCTGCTACCAGCCCATCCTGGAGAGGACTCCTGGGCCAGCCAGAGCCTGCTTTTTCTGATGTTACCATTCCTTTGTCCCTGTTTCATTAATTGGCTCCTTCCCAAAATACAGCTCAGAAATACAAATCTGTCACTGCATTGTGTAGCCATTATTATATGAAATGGTCTGTCACTGAGGCAGGACCAAATAATTTAAACAGGGACATATTTTCTCAGCCATTCTTATTGCAACAGTTGAATTTTCCTAACTTATAAGGCTGCTTGCTTCAGCAGCTTCTTCCTGTCCCATGTAGTACATGTGCTAGCTACTCTCTCTTCCCCCTCAAGTTAAAGACTCTACTTTGTTCACACCTTAGTGGAACCTGTTCTATTTCTGTGCAGTTACAATTACATTTCCAGCAGACCCAGGCAGGGTGGTAGTAGCTCAGCTGAGAACAAAACTTTTGATTATTTTCTGCTAAGCTATTGTGCATGACAGCAAAGACACTTTGTGCAGTGTACTAAACAGTTTGTGCATTTATGATCCCTACATTTCTTTCTAGTTACCATGCTGTGCTATGAATGTTATGGAGGTCAGCTTTACATAAAATGTGGCCAAAGTCTTTGAACTTAAGTGTCTACATAGGGTCATGGATGTAAGTAATCTGTTTGTAATGTGAACAACTTGGAAAGCAATCCACTTACTGCTTCATGATTCCGGTGGACTGTTCAGATTTCCTGGATATGCTCTGAGTCACGCAATGCCCTCTTGAGTACATTTGCTATATAATTCACCACAGGGATATTTGCTATTAAGAATATCAATGTGGCATGGGTGATATTGTTGACAATATCCACATACTACACAAGGGCCTGTGAGTAATGGGCATAAATGCCACTGGAAGAGGGAGTGTAAATTATTGCCTTGGTATGGATATTAATGTTTTGCCCGAGAGTGTGGACAGGGATAGGTGGAGGCTGATGTAAATGGGGACCATGCAGCCCTGGGACTGGACCAGGTGATGAATGAATGTACCACCCCAATGTTCAGGGGGAGTCAAAAAGTCTTCTCTCCTCTCCCTGCACCTGCAGATACTGAAACATCCTTGCTCTGAGAGTGAGGGGATTAGGAATTCAGTTCAGCTAAACCCCATTTTAAATTTCAGTGGGGAATCAATGCCAGACCATCCCTGGTACTGGGATACCTCAATTTTGAGCAATGTATCTTCTTTTAGTTTCTGCTTATACTTCACCTGCTGCTTAGTGTGATGCATTATATAAGTGAGGTTTTTGTTAACATGTGTCCCAGGCTCTATTCCTAATTCACTTTTCCCATTGAATGAACAAGCTGTTAATTTCCTTCCTTTAGCTGCCTAGCATGTGTTTTAAGTTGTTCAAACAACTGAGCACAGAATTGTCATATCAGATTCTTTGAGACTGCAGCACAGTGAAGAAACAGCTAAACTTCAGCCTACTGCTGCTCTTTCCGTTCCATGGAAACTGCTATAAGGAAAATAGAACAATTAAGTCACTTTTAAGTCATTACCAGTTTCATCTCCTTAGGGGAGCATTAATTTTTTATTTTCATTTTCTGCATTCTTCTCTCCCAGATTCAAGGATTTTGTACAGTTTGATAAGGTGGAGCTCTTTGCTTTTAAAATATGTGGATATGAGTCCATTTTTTACTGTTTGTTTTGTGCTAGTACCAGTACATTAGCCTCTGTGGATTTTGTTAATCCAGATTTACTTGTGTGAGAGTTGAGTCTGACCCAGAATGTGCCTCATGCAGTGCATTTTAAGGAATGGGCATGTGCTTTCATGAATTCTAGCTGGAACTGAAATAAATGTTGAAGCTATAAAGGAAATATGTGAATCCCCTAATAAAAACCCATAATTACATTGACTAGAATTCAGGGTAATAGCTGAGCTATATTCAGCAGCCACCTAACATTTGGCAGCTTTCCGGGTGGTATAAATCAGTATATTTAGTGAATGTTTTCAGCTTATTGCCTTCTTCATGTTTGTATTATGGAATTGATCTGATGACTCACAGACATAGGATTTTGCTGAATTGCTCTAAGTTATGAGTTGTAATGGTCTTTCCCAAATTCACACATTATTCTGACCTGATTACTTCTCTGTTTTTTCTTATTTTCAAGGCCTGTGGACTTTAATGAAGGTCAAAACAAAGGAAAAGAGCAGTCAAATACAATTTGAGGCGTTTTATTAGAATAGGTTATAACATAGGGGGCAGATGGACCAACAGTTTTCCAAAGCATTGGAGAAGAGTTTAAGAGCATGGCAGAGTTTTGCTGTTGACAAATTGCTGATGAGAAGTGCAAGTTTTGCTGAAGAAGACTTATTTGTCCATTTCTGGGCTCAAAAAAAAGTGAATATGAAGAGAAGTGTACTTCCTTATATAGCCCATGTTTACAAGCATGTAAGGAGGATAAGGAGCATTTGATCATAGGCTGTAAGCATCTATCACTGGGAAAGGAATTTTGTGAAGAAGTCTAAAAAAGAAGCAAAAACAAAGTGTGAGGTTCAAGAAAGTTTAAGTTTTTAATAGCCAAGATAACTGAGCGTTGCAACAGGTTAACAGCTCTTGTGTTTGGTTCCCGCTCAGTAAGAAGCAGCTGTTAATTTTAGAGGTTATTCCAAAAGTTGTGGGCTATTTTTGGCAAAGGAGGTCTTAAAAGATGACCATTGAGTCCCTGGCACACAGTGCTCACAGTACTGGTAGCACTATATGAAATGCAAGCATCTGTGGGTGCACAGATGCTGAAGATTAGGAAGTGCCCCTTTCCCAATTCTGCCACTGGAAAAAAGAGCAGGTTCCCCATGAAAAGAATCTTACATGTTCTTATAAGGAATATTTGCTTTTCTAGCAAATTATACTGTCCTAGATACTAGCAGTCCTTTTGTTATGCTTTGCCTGCTCTGATTGGATAATCCTTTCTCTTTTAAATGGACATATGTTTGGTGAAAAATTTATGGAACAAAGTAACTTTTGTCTGATGCTTAAAGAAAACTGAAGGAAGACTATTATACTGGTATTTTATTCCACTATTTTATATGGAAGTTCAAGAAAAAATAGCTTTTGTTTTAGTTTTTCATAGCTTTTACACAAATATGTTGATTTCACAGAACTGACTAATCAATTAAATTAAGTTTTCTGATCTTACTCATTTTTAATAGCTCCATTATTCACTGTATCAAAAAATCAAGAGGATGATAAGATAATAATTTTCTCTTGGAACTGTGGAAGTTTTTGAATTAATTTAAAAGATACTGAATCAAGAAACACATTGGTATGATTGAGGAGCTGAAGCTAAATCTTTATTATTCAAGCTTGTTAAACCTAGTTCAGTGGGACAAATGAATTACAGCTATAACTGGAACCAAAAGGATCAACAGTTTGTGCATAAGTGATTGATTTCTCTTTACATAGACACTACACTTACCTTCTTACATTGAAATCAATATTCTAACTAGATTAATAAATTATATAAGTAAATAAAGAAATGAATAGTTGATTAGGTTAAGGAAATGCAAACTTTTCATTAGGGTAATTTTTTTAGCTATGTGAAAGTTAACAAAACACAATGGTCACAATGAACTTCCTTTTTTCCATAGAAGTCTGCATAAACTTTAATCAGCATTAAATACTTGGTTTGTCTTTTACGTATTATTTAACTCACTACAAAAAAATGAAGTATAGTATGTTGTAATAGTAAACTCCTTTGGGAACAGATTTTTTTTTTTTTCATCTTATGAAGTAAAACTTCGATTTGTTTTCTCATAACTTACCAAAGTAAGTTCAGTGGTATTAATTGAACAAGATTGATTCTATTTTAGGCTCTATGTGCATGTTGATGTAACGATTTATTACTGAGAAACTTTGACTTTTCTGCTGTCATGCAGCTTCTACAACCTTACACCAATGATTACTAGAATTTTAATTGCAATGGTACAGGCTGCTGGAGATTCCTATTATGTCCTGCATCTGTAGCAATTATGCAGAATGCCACAGCAGTGGCCATTTAAGAATTCTTGACATTATCTACGTGGCTTGGTCAAAAAACAATGATGAAATTGTTACAGTTTCATCCTGAGAAAATGCCTACAAGTGGATTGAGTGGATGTAAGCCGGCTCAGGTTCAGTGACTTAAACATGCTGATGCTCCTCTCACCTTGTCCTTGGTACTGTTGAGATTGCCTGCCTATCTACATGCACCCTAAGCCTGGCCAAATCTGTGACTATGGTCATGAGCTTCTTCTCAGTTTTCCCTTTTTTGTGATGAAATGCTGATAAAATAGTTCAGAATCACTCTGGTCCTCACTGCAGTGGGTGAGCTGACATCTATCCCTGAAGTTTGGGAAGAGTCTTTCATATCAGTTAGACTGGCTGAAGTGAGCTCAGTCTACATCTGTTTAGATTGGAAAATGTGGTCAAATTTGTGGGAAGTGCTAACAGAGGGACTTTTTTCTTCAATATTTTGCTTTAACTACTACTGGTTGCTATGAATTGGTAGGGGTTTTTTTGCTTGGACAGTGATTCAGAACACCAAAGGTATCTGCTGCAGAGAGGGAGTCTCTGACACATGTTCATATGTGGCTGTGCCATTGCTTGGACTTAGACTCCATTTTCCCACCACCCAGAACATTATCAGCCATTCCTGAAAAAAATCTTGGCTACCGTTTGAATGCTGCCTTTTATTCTGTTGTCATTTTCCAGATTTCCATTTCTGTAGCATACATATTAAATCACAGGTCAAAATATTCTCCAAAGTATTAAGATGGTTAAAAAGACAAATGCTTAGTGGGATTTGCAATATGTCTGAACTTTAGGGCTTCAGTCCCATTGATCAAAATGGAAGTCAGGATGGCAACTTCCTTAGGTGCTTGGGAAAATCATACCCAGCACAAAATGACACATTTCAAAGTCTGATCTTTGGGGCTTGTGTTTTCTGGAGACAAAGGAATAAAAAAAAATATTTTTCAATTTGCAACATATTGCACCTGAACAGACTTAATGATTCCCTATTCTTACACCAGCCAATCAACCATCAGTTAATATTGCACACACCATCACTCTCACTTCATTTCTTCCCTCAAAATTGTCTCCAAGTAGTTTACTTCAGTTCACGTCTCAAGAGCCACAAGTCTGAGATCTACTAGACAGAAGAGTGTTTGAGAGTGATGAAGGCCTTGCAGAAGAAGCAGTGCCCTCTCAGTATGTTTCCTTCTGAACAAAGATGTTTTGTCCTTAATCTGAGTTAATATGTGAACTTTAAATAACAAGTTTTAAGTATCCAGCACCTCCAAAGATTTAGAGCTTTGTCATTTATAGGCCAATAGTTTAATTGTGTACATTCTTTCATCTTTCCTCTCTGAGAAATTGTACAAATGGGATGAATCAAAGGAGACTCCATTCAACCCAAACATATTATTATTAGTGTTTTCTTTCTCAAATGAACCAAAAAGAAGCTCAAATGGCCATACCCTGAGTTTTCAACATGTTCATATTCCTTTTATAAAATTTTATCACTCTGGAGAGAATGAAACAATTACCAGTTTACAAAACCATTACTTTTTATTTTGTTGTTTCATTTCTTGTGCATTGTTCCTTGCAAGCAAATTAAACAAAGTTTTAGCTGGCAGTTGGGAGAATGACATAGGGATAAATGAGATTGTAATGAGAAAGGAGCTGCTGATTCAGCGAGGTGGGGAAAGCAAGAATTGCACTCTGCAAAGGGTGGTAACTGGTAACACTGTCTCGTTTAAAGAGCAGTGTGTCAGTTTAAAATTATGACACACCCGTATACTACTTTAAAAACAAGCAACCCAAAAAATCCCGAACTAACAAAAAACCAAACCAAATGTAACTAACACAATCCAAAAGAGCTCTTTCAGAATTCTGCAAAAGCTCTTAATGGTCGTGATCCAAGCTACAGACAGAGAAATTCCTCTACTGATTAAATTGATGTTTACAAATATAAACTAGAACATCCCTGCTGTACTCTTGGGAGCCACCAACTCTGAACTGAAAATGTTGCTCTTAGTCAGTGCTGAAAAGAGGATGCACTTTGTCTTAGGATGACTCTAGGACAGATATTATTTATTTTCTCATTCTCCTCTCAAAAGTCCTTTTCATGTCCCATCACTCATTGCCTGTGTACTCCTTTCAGAGCTACTGTGTAGCCCTCACCATGGCAAAAACTCAAGTTTATGTCTTTCCACGTCCAGAATCTTCTTGGGAGTGATCTTGTCCCATAGGAATCTCTAGCCTAGAAGTCTGTCCCCAAAATGGGCTGTGGGGTGCAGGACTTAAGCTGCAGAGCAGCCGAAAGGAGGGCAGTGTGTGAGCCACATCTTCATCGGCTTCACGTGCTTTTCAAACATCTAATGGGCATCTGGAAACCTGATCTAACCAGAGGGTGAGGTGAATTGTTTGCAAATTATCATAGGGAAAGCTCCAGAGAAAATTCTCCAAGATGACAAAACACCAGGAAGGTTAAAGCTGTCCTGTCTCTCATTAGGTTCCTTTCACCTGAGCTCAGCTGAGAACATCAAGAGACTGCTTATGAGGAACACTGGCACAATCATGCATTACTTACACAGGGTGTGTCTGCTTCCTGTCATGTTTTTAGCTCATAAATACTTAAATCTATTGATACACTCTGCTGAATATAGCTAGGGAATAATAAAAGGACTATACAATTGCATGGTGCCCAGCGGAATCTATAACATCTTTATGTTA
Organism: Sylvia atricapilla; assembly: GCF_009819655.1. Classification (NCBI taxonomy): domain Eukaryota; kingdom Metazoa; phylum Chordata; class Aves; order Passeriformes; family Sylviidae; genus Sylvia; species Sylvia atricapilla. Next base: position 19,620,324 of record NC_089148.1, on the reverse strand, counting down.
AGGAATGTGTATACCTCCTTGTCTTCCTATAAATGACAAATGCTTCCTGCCTTTTTTCCTCATCTCAACTGTGCTTTAGCTATGTCAATATTGAAATGTTTGCTCAGCATAGAGATTATTATTCCACTTTGGAATTTTTATGAGACCCGTGCCCACGGCTGACCTTCCTTACATGAATTCTGGCACTACCTCACCATGAACACTTCCTAATTGCTGATTACAGCTTATCATTACAAGAAGACACTTATAACCAGGGAATTGAACCAGTATGTTTGAATCTGTTCTGGGTCAGATCCAGCTGTGATTGAAGCTGTTTTAGCTGAGCTCTGATTCCAAGCCAGTAACAGTTTATTGTTTAGTTCACAGAGTCCTTTACAGCAACGGAACTTCATCTACTCCCTTTTCCATAAGCATAATTTTAAGTTTTGGGCCTGCACTGGGTTTTTTAAAACCTGAAATATAGTATGGGGCACCATGTTGCTGGTGAGAAAAAGATGTTGCCAGGAGTACAGGAGGGCCAGGGACTAGCCAGAGGAGTGGGAATGATGGAAGGGTCAGCTCGCTGGCAGGTAAAATCTCCTTTCTCTCCCTTATACAAACTCAAATCCATCACAGATATATATCTTCTTGCCACTAGGTACAGTAATGGTAATGGAATTGCTGGAGGAAATTAAGGCCAGTGAACAACAGTCAAATGAGAAATAGCAATCACAAGAAACAGTTTACCTCAATCTCACCTTAGCAGGTAGTCCCTGCGGGTGGCTGATTCCAGGGAAGAAAGTTTGTGACCGTGTGCTGGTGTTTAATGTGACAAGGGAGGGAGAAAAGAACAGACGTGGGGCAGGATGGTGGTTTTTAAAGGACTTAAAGGTCCTTAAAGTCAAGCTGCCCTCCTGTTGCGCAGAATGTGTGTGGGGATATTGCTTTTCAGCTGAACTGGTGGTTCGAGCTGGAATGGTCTTAGTTTTGCTTCAGATTCACTTTGAGGTCTGGGATTAGCAAAACTTCCAAAATAACAGTGTAAATTTACTTCTAGCTTTGGGAAACATTTTGAAACAGTTCATGGTTCCGGTCTAATATGACTTCTTTTCTTAATAGAAGAATGAGAAATAGGACTTTCTTATTCAATCACTGACATTGATTTTAAATGAGAAACTGCAGAAATATGTCAGATTTGCTCTACTCTATAGTAGGTTTTTATTTGCCGTCAATGAAGTCAACATCACAGATAACTTAATCATGGTAAAAGTCCCTGACTTTGGTGTCAGTGCTCTGAGTGGGCATTCACATGATTCTTTGTACAAAGGCAAAGACTCTGTGTCCTTTAGCTGCACTCTTGTCTCAGCCCAATTTCTGCTGGAGCAGCTTTGCTGTGAGGTCACACACGAGAGTCCAGGTGTGGTGTGCTGCTGTCTCTACATGCAGATCCTGTTTGCAAGTCAAGTGACTCTGTGTGGTGTGCAGGGCTTGGCCTATGCTTAGGTTGTTTCAGCTCATATCATCATCTTTTGTCTCCCTGATAACAGCGCAGCAGCTTGCTTGAGATGATGTGAGCATTGTCCTAACCCTGGAACTACTTCAAGCAGTTTGTGGTTCTGCTTTGGTTTTGATAGTTAAGCAAATGACTGTAGAAGAGAGCCTGGGAAATGCATGTGCCAGTCCTGACAGTCCTGGTAAGATGGGCTGTAAGTACATCTCAGGGAAAGGCCAATGAGCACATGGCATCAAACATGGTCTGTCAGGGGTCACCAGGGCTTCTGCAGAGGGAAATGCTGCCACACTGACCTGCTCTACCAGCATTAGCATGGACATAAAGAGCCAGTGGAGACACAAATCTCTGCAAAGCCTTTAGTTGTTTTCCTCAACAAACAAATACATCTGGACTGATTCCAGAAAAAAAAATTTTCTTTTCCAGATTGAAGTCTGGTAAAAAGATAGTAACCAAACCGTAAGGTATAATCACAACTTTTCAGGTTTGGGAAGAGTTGATGTTGTCATCTTCCAGGCTTTGGAGAGGAGAAGGAGGGGATGAAGAATAATCAGGGTGGGAGGGAAATTAACAAAATTTGCAAAACCATGAAGGTAGAGGTTGAGCTGGACTCCTGTTCACCAACTCTCATAATGTTACAACTAGAAGCACAGATAAAAAGACAGAAGGATCATTTTACAATAAGAGGTAATTCCTTGTAAGACAAGCAGTGAACTTCTGGAACTTGCTGCTGTAGGTGGATGATAGCTGCCGGAGTGCTGCTATCTCCTTAACAGAGTCAGAGGTGGCATTGATATCCAGAGCAGAGACACTGGCAGAAATAAGATCTTTTGTTTAAAATTTCTATAGGGATGTGACATTTAGCTGGTAAACACAGTTTACGCTATAGAGGGATATATACCTATATTCATATGTATGTATGTACACACACACATACCTCTTCTGTTAGGGAATTTCCCTGCCCTACCACGTAAATATACCAACTCTATAATTGCCCCCCCTTCACAATCTCCTCAAACCAAACACAGGCTATCTTCTGACTAATGAAATCTTGAGATTTGTGTCTGCTAGCAGCAGAAAGCTTATTGACATTTCACCTTTTTTTGTTATGTATGTCATTGGGGTTTTAAGCTGTGGAGTATTTCTGGCAAATCATGCAATGGTTTGATAGTGTCAGCAATCTGGCAAATCTGCACCTCCTCAATTTGGAGTCACATCCAATGATTTCTCTCTGGGAGAATATTTCCAGATATATTGTGAGGAAAAATGATCAGATGTTGTCTATTTTGGTTGCTTCCATGGGAGCAGTAAAAAATCAAGGAATGAGGCATATCATCTTCCCTGGTAGAATCTTAAACTATATTTCAAGGTGTGGGAAGAGCAGGGGAGTGCTTTCTGTGAGCTGTTACTGTGAACAGGACAAGTGTCCTGTCCTTCATGATTGATCAGCCATCAGCTGGAAGATTTTGAATCCCTTATTAACAATTGTTACTGGTAAATACTGCTTCCTAGGAAGGCAGGATGCTTACCACCCGTGCTCATGGTGGCATCATTAACTGGTACACAAGTAACTTTGTGTCTTACTTTGCTTATGCAGACTACTTCACCTTCTGCTGCAGAGCTTTGTAGTATTGGTGTGTTCTTTAACCCCAGTTGCTTCTGGTGACAATAGTAACTTCTTCCAGGATTTGTCCCTTCTGTGCTGAGCTAAGAGATGTCTGAATGGTGCTCACCTGCCCCAAGCAGTCCTACATGCTGTCACTCCTTCATCAGGTTCCTCGCTGTGCTCTGCCCAGCATGGCAGCACGGGTGAGTTTGCACACTTTCCACCTGCACAGCTCTGGCTTCATAGCTGGGTCTGGTTGGGACTCAAGCCCTTTGATTTAATTAGAAAGTTGTGTCTGTTTTGGGACCTATATAATTGACTTAGCAATAGCCCTGGTACCCAGACCCTGTCCTACTGTCAGTATAGGTGCCTCCTGATAAATCTCAGAGTGCATTTTTGGTCACTGGAGAGCATTTAAAATTACTATTTGATAGATTTCATTATGTCATGCTGCTGCTGTAGGTACATTATAAAGAGAGGAAGTGAAACAAAGTGTAGCAAGTCATGTAGGATTAGCTGTGTGGGACTTCATCCCATACAGGAAGAAGGTCTACTACAGAGGCTTGTGTCAAGTATGTACATATTTTCCAATGCACTTTATGCGGTTTTTGTTTCTGAATGCAAAAGAAATGGTCACTGCAGTCATTTCATTCAGTATTTTCCTCTCTCAAAGCACAAATGGTTTTGAATGAAAGGGACAGTTGCATTAAGTTCTTCCAAGTGATGCAGTTGGCTGGTAACCAAGAGACAGCACCATTCCTTGCTGCTTGACTGCCCTGCAATGTCAGCTGGATCATGTGGCTTCACTTCTCTGAGTATAGTTTCTCCATCTGCAAAATGAGAGCCCTGCAAAGCAATTAAAACCAGTGAGTGAAGGGGCTGATGTAGGAGCTGCATGTTTTATTTTACGGTTAAGGTAATACAGGCAACTGTACTGTAAGACAACCTGTGCATGTAGAAATTATCTCCCTGTCATTCACACCTACTTCACCTCTCACAAAGGTATCAAATATTCTATTAACATCATTTTTAATGATTGTCTACACAGGCAAAGATCTGTGTCACATAATTCTTTCTTTGTCAGAATATAGGTCACCGAGCCAATGAAATTGCTATGACTATGAGAAAAAGAGCAATTTTATCCACTTGCAGTTGGGGGGAGTGTCTTTAAAAAACAGCTGGGCTGTAATCATATGTGGGAAGATCTTAGTGTCTCTAATTCTATCCAATAGTCAAAAGGAGTTCTAGAGAAAGATATAATTTTTTGCATACTGCTTGCACATAACAGCACTAAATTTGCCTTAATAATCTCCTCCAGCAAGAATATTTAAAGACAGTCTCCTGTCTTAAGAAAGTAGGTACATCAGAATACCCTGATCTTTTTTTGTCTGCTTTAGTGGTGGGTTGAGAGATGAGTTTCAGCTGACTCCACAAACACCTTAGTGTTACTGTTTTTCATCAAAAAAAGAAAAAAAATTGCAGCTTTTGATACCTGTTGTTCTTGATGCTAGTGCTGGACACAGTGGCCTGTCATGAACAACTGAAAAGAATGATTTCATGTTTTATTTTCTTCAACTTTTTTTTTTTTTTTTTTCAGGGGGTATGTTTCTTGAATGTTATAGAAAATTAGATCAAAGCTCTAGATTCTTTTTTTCAATGTTTAATTTTACCTCAGTACCTGTGGGACACAAGCTGTTTGTGGAGCAGAAATCATAATTCCCAGTCAGCTCTCCCATACTACGTACCAAACCTTCCAATTTGTCAGCGTGAAAAGTTCAATGTCCAATCTCGTTACAGAAGTTTGCAAAAGTGGCTGTGCTTGGGAAAACTTATGTCCTGCAGTTTTCAAGTTTTTCAGGTTTATTCTGACAACTATAAGCATTTTGTTTAGAGGATTCTCCTACTGAATAACACAGTAGCTGCTGTAAGAGTTTTGGGGCTTGTGCATTAGTCTGCCTAATACCAAGTTTGGGAGATAGGTTATAATAAGTTGTATCGTGATGCTTTTGCAGTTATGGGCCATATTGAATCTTTTTTTGTACTATTGCATAAAGAGCAGAGAAAATCTCCATTCCTATAGCCAAAGAAACACAAAATTTGTCCTCATTAGTTTTCCTACAGAAATAACATACTGGATATGTAATAGAAAATGAAAGGATGTTTTATGATCTTGTTTCGTGTTAAATTACTTGCAAAAATATATTAAGATCAGTTACATGACAGGAAAAAAATGTTCTGGCTAGTTTCAGTGAAACTCTTACTGATCTGAACTGGAGAGGCTGCATAGACAAGCAAATAGCTGTGTGAAAGGCTTTTTCCTCAGGTTCCTCATCCTGCAAGCATTGATCTATTGACAGTTCCTGTGGGGTGAAAGTCTCTGACTGAGGACCTGCAGACCCCCATCTTGATCTTCAGAGAAAACAAGCACATAAAAATCAGATCAGATTTCATCTCTTTTTTTGGTAAATATATAGTACCAAGTAGCTTAAAAATTTTTGTTTCCTCTTTTTCACATTCCTTTTGTGTCTAAATACTTTGGTCTAACAAGGCCACATCTAAATCAAACTGAGTAAAAGGAGAGGATGGAAGGTCAGTAACAGATGTGCTCCTCTGAGAGCATAATGATCTGCACTAGTCAGGTTGCTGCACATAATGTAAAGCAGAGGAATGCTCCTCCATCTTGCCTCTTGCACCTGGAGCCCGGAGATGTAGACTTCAGGCGGAGATGTAGACTTCAGGCGTGTTCTGTCCATTCAGAGAGAGACTCTGCCCTGGGGGCAAGTCTCTTGTAAGGAAGTAGAGAGAACAAAAGATTACTCTGCTGTGCACACAGGTGACAAAAAGAAAAGAGCAACACCAGAAATCCATCCTTTGATGTTCACGGGGAAAATAATTCTTTATTTTCTTCTTTTTTAATGTTTATTTTAATGGTCATGTTTTATGTCCATTGTCAACACTTCATTCAGTAAAGGCAAATTAAATTGTAAAATGGAATCATTTAATGAAGTGAAACTCCAGAGGATACACTTTGGAATAGATCCTTTCAAGTAAATGGGAGTATGCCAACTGAAGATGCTGCTCTACACTGGAGCCATATCTACACAGCTGGTTGATACACAGATCATGGTGCCTTCTTTCATAGCAGAATTGCATTCTGATGGGCCACCAGGGAAAGCATTGTCCTCTTTTTGAGAATGCTCTGTCCTCAGAAACAGTGGAAGGTTTATGAAAATTCCAGTGGGTGCAACCAAATAGTGCATGCACAATAAAGCAGTGATTGTAGGTACCAAGGAAAATTAGGTTCTCTATAACTCATGCCATTCTTTGCATAAGTAGATAATTCCAACTGTTGTCCTTGACCAAATCGGTTCTGCTGAGAATTTGTCCAACTGGCTGCTGACTTTTACCCCAGTATTGTTTTCATTCTAAATGGGGGTGAGCAATTTCCATAAGCATATCATTTATAAAGTGATGTGGAATCCTTCAGGATGAAAGATGCTATGCAAATGTCATGCACTGTATTACATTCAAGACATTAATAACTTTTTTTGTTAACATAGGTTACTTTTGAAGTAACATAGATGTTACTTCACCTATGTGATAAACTGAGGACAGGGAACACGTTTTGTATTTCTGGGCCAAGGTGATTTAAAGAAATGGTGTATGTATTGTTCATAAAACTAAGCTCTCCTTGATGCTGCTGATCAGGTGCTAAAGCACCAAGTGATTCCCCTCCCATTCATGTATCAGTTCAAGAAATGTGTTTGGGCATCCTGTGCAGCTAACTCCATCCCCCTGGGATCTCTAGGGGGACACTAAGTCACCCCAACTTCTCATCTGGCTAGTACAAAAGCTGCCATCAGCTACAGGGCCTTGCAGGAGACACAATCCTGTTAAAAGGATGCAGCAGTGTGTTCTCCATAGCATGTCCTCTGTCTCCAGTGTTGCTTGTTAGGACTCCCACAGGGATAGAAACTATGATTAGTGGCTCCTCATCAGAACAAAGCTTGTCCTTCAGGATGCTTGGCCCTTGAGTTGCAGAAAACCTTACTGTAAACCTTCCCGAAGTGGAGAGAGACTCTAAGTGAAGAAACAACCTCATTTATACTTAGGCAGATTTCACTGAATTTCTTATAAGATCTTACAGCATTTTTAACTATTTTAGCTTTCTGTTGGATACTCTGTGAGCTTCCTTTCTGATTTTGGCTTTTTAGTGGTTTCTTTGTCTCAAAAAGAAGAAGTGTATAGGCACATAAGAGAAATAAAAGCATAGTCCATGAAGTAATATAAACAAGAGGAGTGGTTTCTCTGCTTTTTGTTGTTTAGGGTTTATTTTAACTTAAAAAAAGGTTGCCTGGGCTTTTAAGTTTGAGGTGGAAGTGTTTGTCAACTTCAGCTCTCTCCAGTCTGCCTCCCTTATCCCTAGCTGTGTCATCGCTCTGCAGAACATCAAACATTGGAGGGCAATGGTGACCTGTGTTGTTTTAATCTCAGACTAAATGGTTCTTTTGTTTTGTTTTAAAAATGAGCCCTTAACTTCTGTAAGCTCCATTCTTCTCCCGAGCTTTGCAGAAATAAAATACATCAAGACGAAAAAGGCATAGTATGACAAAAGTAGTGGTTTTATTGAAAGAGAGCTTTGTGGTATTTTGCTTTTGAAATGTGTTTAACGCAGAGTTTAAGGATTGGCAATTTGTTTAAAGAAATGGGTAAAATATTTAAAACCGCCACTTTATTTAAACTATTGTGCCTCCTTCAGTAAACATTCAGTACATGACTGAACCCTGTATGAACTTGTGCTTGTTGCTGGTTAAATAGATTCTGAGATTAAATGAAAAGGGGCTGCTATTGAGCACAGGACAAAAAAGTTGCATGTGCATTTTTTTTTTTTTTTAATTTGCCCACACACAAGCTCTTACCCCCCAAAATACTGCGCTCACAGGATCTTTTATTAAAACACCATTTTTTTTCTAGGCCTCAAAGTACTAAACTGAAAGCAAGCTGTTAACAGAAATGAGTAATTATTGAAGCTCTAACAGGCAGCTTTCATTGAAGTTGATTACAGCAGCCATATAATCACTTTTACGGATGCTGTAATCACAGTAGCAGGGAATGCTTGACTTGGTTCTTATTGTTTTCACTCAGGGTGGAGGTAGGGGGCCTGCAAGAAACCCGTTTTACCACCTCAGTACAATTTCTGCTGTAAAGGAAATCTACACAGCACTGAATGAAGCAGAGAATCATTCATTCTTTCTTTATTAGCATTTTCCCCTCCCTCACATGAGAGTCTGTTGGAGCCAGGAAATTGCTGTTATTCAATATGCAAGCCAGAGGTTGTAATGACCATTTGTGAGGGTATGACCAACAATTACAGACCTTAATGAATAGGGGTAATCTAGTTGAGACTAAACACTAGTAGCAACTCTGGTGCTGTCTCTGGTTAAATTAAAAGAACAGCAATGCAAAGGAAGTTAACAAGAATTAATTAGTTAGATCAAACTGAAACCCTACTCATTAGTGATGTTATAGGCAAAGTAAAAGCCTATCTTCAGTGCAATTAGGTAGACAAATGAATTGTACAACTGACTGATTCACACCTGCTAACAGCTAAGGGCTATAGCTGATATGTATGGGATCCACTTTTTACAGTTCATGCATACTTGCATAGTTTAATGGATCTTGCATTCCTGAATCAGCCTTCATTCCTTCACCTTGTATTCATGTATTTTATCCAAACATTAGTGTTACTTAAAGATTCTGACGCAATGTGGCTGCAGCTTTTAGAAATGTCCATAGAATTGTAACGTCTCCTTAATCTGCCCTGCCATAAAGAAGGGATCTCAGTTGGCAGACCTTTCTTGTTAATTTTTTAAGAACTGTTTAAGGATTCTTGTCCTTGACAAGCGCTCGATTGAAAGTGGACAGATCTACAGAGAAAGATCATGTCATCAGTTAAAAGAATAATCCCATGATTCAAGATTTTGACACTTAGGAGAAGAAAACAATTGAGAAACAAAGGAAAAAGTCAAAATCCTTAGAGCTGTGGAGTACCTATTAGACACCTGCAGGTCTGACTGTCTTCAGATGTTGCATTTGCAGAAAAGTCTTGGGGGATCATGAAAAGCAACCAGAATGGCAGTGATTAGAAGAACATGAGGAGATTTTTTCCTGTAGTCAGTTGCATTTTCTTTTCCTGCTCATGACATTAGTCCTAGGCTTAGGTACTAATGTGGAAACCGAGGTGCAGAACCAAACTGCAGCATCTGACATACTCTCTACTATTCCGACTGACAATTAATTTGAAATTCAGAGGACACAGTGGTTAATTTGTGCATTGCGTTTTTCAGAGGGCAAACTGAGAAGCCAAACAGTGTACTCTGATCTCTCTTTCTGACTGTATTTTTCAGTTCAGTGTTTTATCTTGGAATTTTCTACTTTGTTAATATTTCACAAAGACATCACAAGTCTGTAATGTTTTGTGAGGCTGCCACAATTTGAACTCTGTGTTATAAAGAAACTTTTTTACTTCATTGCCATGCACTCGTGTTGTGGAGTTGACTATTTTGGCTCTGTTTTGATGCACAGTGATTTTATTTGTGATCAAAATAGCTCAAAAGCAAAGCAGACATAGTGGGAAGTGCATCTGAACCTCTTTTTTTAACTCTTTAATACACCATAGTTTATTTTCTTTTCTTTATTTATTTTAATTACCTATCTTAAAGAGAAAAATCCCATAAAGTGAGAGTATTTGCACTACAGAATAAATAGCCTCTCTGACTTGGCTAGTTTCAGACTTTTTAAATTTAAAGGGAGCGGTTTGAATTTAAAGTACATGATTTAAAGATTTTTTTTTTATTATTAGATTTTAACAAATGACATCTCTTATTTACATGCAAGAGACCGACTCCCTAAAAATCTGCCTGGATATGTAAATCTCCCAGGCAGATATACACATAAAATGGATTTTTTGGACTGAAAACCCAAGTAAATGTACCTATTACAACAGAAAGACCCCTCTGAGTCCTCTAAAAGCTTTTTTTTGGTGTATGGCTTCAGTGTATGTTTATAGGCTTTTTTAAAACAAATGGAGCCAAATCCAGGTTTAGTATAATTCTTTTTATGTATATATACATATTTGTAACCCTAGCTTTCACCTAAAATTAGGGGTTGATGTACTTCCCTTGTGCTAATGGGAGTTGTATTGAAACAGGTCACTGTTCCTTTCCCAAAGCTGCTGTTTCCACAGCAGGAGCAAAAGTCACGTCCACTAGAAGGAGGCGTCTGAAGATGTCTGTGGTGAAATGAAACATTTCCCGTCCTGTGAATCTAGGCTCCAGCTCATGAGGGACTGAGACTTGGTGCAGGACTGTGTCTCTGGGAAAATCTCACCTTCCAGCAGCCTTTCCAGGAAGGGCCCAGGGCATTAAAGTAGTGAAGAGTTACAGGAAGCCAGGCACTTCCTTCAGTGCCTTCCCTCCCCAAGTCTCGAGCCAAGCCAGCCAAGGGGTTCACGCAAAACCCTTCTAAAGTTGCATGAGAGCAACTTTGAGCCCAGTGTGTTTCTTATGTTGGGACAAGGCTGTAATCATTTGAAAGTGGCCAAATGGATTTTTATCAAGGTTTGTTTTTAATAAATTTATTTCCTTGCTGACAGACAGGTTTTGACCTTCTGGAAAGAGGGGTTTGTAATAGAAATGTTGACACAACCTCCCTCTAGGGGTGCGGCCACACTGCTGCAGTGATGGTGTGTGGACAATACAGTAATAGGGCACTGACCCATAACTGACAAGAAGCAAGGCTCCAACTCCATTATAAAGGTCATTCTCCTATTTGTGAAAATGAAGTGTGTTTTTCTGCTCTACTCCCTGAGTTTTCTGTTCTCTCTTCCCTTGCCCACCTCCACCCCAAATCCAAACACTTTCTATTTTTAATTCACTGGTATGTTGAAAATTTTTGTGTTATTTAAAAAAACCCATGACTACAGGAACTAAACCTGGCTCTTATAATTACCTAATCTGTATTCAACACAGAGCACCCAAAAAACCCACAAACAACCAAGAAGGAAAGCCATTTTTGCAGTTCCTGTAGGGCCGCCAAAGTTAGATAGAGTAGTCTCAAGGTTGCTCTAATCTACACCAGGCTGCAGTGGTGCTGCTGGAGCGTGCTGCAAGCCAGATACAAAGAGCAAATGGCTCCAAATTGCCTTTGTGTCCACCTGATCTCTGTTATCTTCCATAGCATGGCTTAGGCCTGAAGCTATGAAAACTGAGTATAGGAACTTAAAACCATTTGAACTCTGTGTGCACAGCCCCTCCCAAGAAGAATGACCTTCAGTGATCCCCTCACTTTATAACCTTTTTCTTTTGAATGTTGAAGAAGGACTACACACAGCAGAGACCAAATGAAGGGGCTGCATGCTGCAGTCTGCCTGCATGGCACCATCAAGGTGCCTTCTAGTATCTGAGAACAGTAACCACAATAGTTGATGTCATGAGACTGATTAAAACTAACTGCCCTGCCTGTGAGGTAGAACATTAATTGAAAATGTGCAATTTGTACAATAGGCAGTAGTTAATTATCTGCTTCTTTGAACTGCTTGGTGTTTGGGATGGCTCTGCCTATGGGGACCAGAGGCATGAAACAGAGACACAGGCAGTTTGAATGGGTAGTTGATATCATTTAAATGAGTAGGAACTGTTTTTAAAAAAAGTATGTTCAATTCTTAACATAATTTTAGATCTCATTTAGAGTAATAGAAGTTGAGCTGCAACTGCCCTACATAGGGGTTGGTGACACTATGTTACACAACACGTCACCTTAATTTATGCTAAACATCAATGTTACAACCTGTTGGTTGCTCTGTAAACAAATTCTTATTAAGTGATCTAAGGAAAAATCATTTTCACTTAGTGGCAGTGTAGGCACTTAGTCAAAGATAAGCATTTCTGACTTAACCCAGTAGAGAGCAGTGGTGTGTATACACACCTAACACATAATGATAATTTTAACATTTAACACATAGAACCTTGCTTACCTCATTTGGGGCCTTGAGGTATTTTTTCCTCCCTTGTTTCATTTTGAGTCTAATACATAGTTTGCAACTACAAACACATACATACCTGTGCATACAAGTTTAGTAAAATACTTTATTTATTGAAATTTGTGACTCAATTCTTCTCTATTTTCTTCTATCAATAATAAACACATGGTTACTTCTGAGTAAAATGTAAAATATCCAATAAACTTTGTAATCATTAGATTCCAAGGATAAAAGAGCAAATATTTGACTTAAACATTTACCTCCTAATTCTATGGTAATTTTTAGTGTATATATCTCTCTAACTATATCTGCCTACATAATGAGTAGTGTTCATCCATTGTTATCATTGTTAAGATCAGCACAGAGTTAATCAATCACAGAAAATTGTTTTATATCATATGCAAAAGATTATTAATGCCCTATTGTAAAAGCTTACCTAAGCTGATGTTCTCAAAACTGAAACATTTAATCACATTTGTCATATTTTGAGTTTTTTGCTGAATATACAAGACTGTGTAACACTAATTAAAACAGTGTGCAACAAGGAACAGACTGGGATATACTGATAAAGAAGACAGATACACAGAGAGTGACTTCAGTGGAAATGATCTAAGTGATTTTTTGGTAAAGGAAGAAACATCAGTCCAAAGGGGAACCTCTGTGTCTAAGGTTCTCGAAACATTTTAGTAGCTTGAAGTCTGTGTTGGACCCAAAACTGAACAGGAACTACTAATATACATCCAAAACCTCCTGAGATTTTGGCCTATGGCAACAAATTTCACATGAAACAGCTGGTCTAAGTACCACAGTGATAAGTAATGTGTAAGCATGTGTGAAACTTGATGAGTCTTATGAAAATTCTATAATGAAGGAAATCTTGAAATGGCATTCTGTTAGTGCTGTTAAATCTGCAGCTGGGCTCTACTCCTGCTTCACCTTCAAGCCCAACCTTACGACAGGACTGTGCCCTGTCAGTCGTGTTGCTCCAGAGAGTGGTACAGCAGCCACCTCACACAGTCCTCAGTGCCTTTGTAGGTCACACTCCTCACTGTCTCTCTTGTGTTGCTCCTTGCTGTTCAGTTCCCTGGGCTGGGTGGTGCTTGGTACAGAGCCAAGCAGGGTTTGTGTTTCCTGTTGGGGAAGGACAATGGGAAAAATGATCCAGAGGTGATTTTTTCCAGCTCCATTGGTTGAGTTGCTGCAGATATTTGAGGTTTATTGGATCCGTGGGTGTTTCTTTATTTGTTTTAATCTACAGCTGGCTTGTTTGGGGATACTTGGTTGCCGGTCTCTGCTTGTTGAGGTGCCCATTCTTTCTGGAGGAGTGCCTCTGAAATGCCCATTTGTGGAAGAGCAGGAGGCTGGGACTTGCAGGGGAGTGCCCCGCCAGAGACTGTGCAGCATTCCTGGCCTCATGCAGTGCCTGGCACAAGGTTACCAGTGGCAAGGCAGCACCAGTGCTGGGCAGTGAGGTCCTGCCATTCACCTTGTCCCTGGAGAGCCCTGAAGAGTTGAACTTGCAGCTGGCCTCTTCCACACAGGGATCTCGGGAGGGAAGTGGAGGAGCAGCTGCTAGTAGAGGCAGGGGGATAGAGGGAGTCAGCTGTGAAGTAACTCACCAAAACCACCTTCCTTGCTCAGATGGCACAATGGGCCTTAGCCCAGAGCAGACCTCTCCCTCTGAAGTGCTGCCAACCAGCAGCTCAATCACTCAGCCCTTTGTGCAGTCTGGTTGGGAAATTACATGTGACAGGTCTGGCAACAGCAGCTCTGCACAGACATGAGGGGAACTGTGTCCAGGCAGCTGCCATTGCCCTGGCTCCTCAGCTGCTTCTCCCAGGAAGAGGGGGAGTCATAGTTGCACAGTGAATGATGAAGGAAGGAGAATGAGCAGCCAGAAAGCTGGTGCCCTAAGTATTAATACAGCAGTGGCATTTTCTGTTCAAATACAACCTGCTGTAGGACCTCTGAATGCAGAGCTACCCAGGAATGAGTAATGCCTTCTATTGTATGGAAAGAGGAACTGTGCTCTGGAAAACACCAATTCTGGAAAAGTTTAGGCACTTATGCTGACCTCCAGGTGGTTAAAGTAGTGGCTGAAGTCCTTGCTCTATAAGCAAGGTAGCATTGAACAATAAAGGGGAGATTTTACCTTTACACTCATTATCTTGAGGCTATGCTGGGAATTTGTGTGCACTTTTGGTGTTCATATTTTAATAAGAGCAAACATAACATTACAAATTAGTTAAGTACTGGACAAAATGTTGAGTGGAGCTTCACAAAATCAGTACATCAAAAAGATGATTGAGCTATAATGGTGTAGTGGATGTCCTAGGACAAAAGGTATTTCTGTGTATTACATTGTATAAGCAAGTAGAGAAGGGCATAACAGACTGGTGGTTTCCCAGACAAAGCAGGCAGGTCAACTAGAAGTAAGGCCCATACTTCTGATGAAGAAAGTGATTAACCCCTGGGAGAAGCTGTAGTTTTTCCAGAGAATGTCCTACACCTAGCAAGTAGTACCATTCAAATGCAGTTAGCATTCCATCATGTTCACCTTGAGCAGAGGGTCTGGCACCTGCCTCTTTCATTTACCTCTTTAGAATTTCCCAAGCTGTTGATGGAAAGCAGCGTGACACAGTAGAAGAGCACTGAAATTCATTACTAAAAGTTCTTGTGAGTTTTACTAGTCTTAACTTTGCAGTTCTGGCAGTTATCAGTTCTGAAGGACTAAAAGGACTTGGTTGCCTGTAAAGTTTCTGGTTAAAGGACCATAATCTGGTTAATTTCCACAATGACCTTTTTGGGTTTTTTGCAACTGACACTTGCAATTTTATCTGCTTGAAAATAGGAAAATCTTACAGGTTATATGGATGATCGTCTGTGGAAACAAAACCTGCTGTGGAGTTACTACCCAGAAAGATGAAGGTCCTGTTCTTTCTTTTGTCAGCAGTTAATATGATTATTAAAATGTTGCATGAAAATTAGAATAAACATTGCCTGGGAAAAGTCATGTAACTTCAGTGTGAGCATGGTTCTCTTTCAGGTTTTGTTATGAGCATTTGACTTTGCAAATATTTTCCAATTCTCTTACCCTGTGGAACTGTCTGTGGGAGGTTTAGTTTGTTTTTTCTTCTCTGTTCTTCTGTTTCAAGTTGACATTTTTGCCACTCTACTCTGGTGTGGTATATTTCTGCACTTCTCATTGCTCCGATATATTTTGCTTGGGATAGACATGCATATTTAATAACTCAGAGAAGGATTCTTTCTAGATGCCATAGAATTGGATTATCATCCCATTAGGCATGAGGCCTCATGTAACCAGGGACACTTAACTTTTGACCTTTGCGAGAAAGATCATTTAATTTAACTGCTCTTTGTATACAGCTGAACCAGGTGAATCTGGGAAATTCTCAACTCAGTTTTATGTTTGTTTAACAAATCAGGAAGGGCTTTTAGCTGGAACAGCTGTGATTTTCATCTCTTTTGATACTATCCTAATACATTCTCAAATCCCTGCCTAAGATTTATGTCCCGTATATGGGAAGAATTGCAAGGAAATAGACAGCTAGATTAGATAGATTGCACTCAACTATATGTTATGCCTAGATGTTTATCAAAGCTTTATAATGACCATATAAACCTAGATGATAGCACAGATTTGGCTATGGCTCAATACTTAAATTTAAAATGAAAATGTCATTTGAAACCCAAATGAAAGAGCACATTTAGCTACACTTGAACAGCACACAGCAGGTTTGGGGCATGTGTGGGTGGTATGTGAACATTTCAGACCTCTCTATCTATACAGAAAGTGTACAGTGGGCAATCACAGCCCACTAAGCCCATATAGGTACAGGCAGCATAAGTAGTCACAGACCACTCATCCAGGCATTGTACTTCTTGAAATGTGTCGATGATTGTCCACAAAGCCTGTAGGTTAGCTGACAAATTGCAAAATTTGTTAACATCAGTTATTTAAATTATTTCTCCAAAGCAGCTAAGGACATGGCCAGGGTCATTTGCAAGATATGGATTTCCTTTGGGGATATTGAGATGAAAGGGAAGAGACAAACTGACAAGCAAATTTATTTCTATCATTTTGATATGTTTATGTTTGTTTGCAGGTTTTCTAGAAGTGCAAAGGGTTTTCTCAATGTCTTAAACACAACCTTGTCTTTATTAAACAAACTATACTGTTGTGGGCAGCAATGTGGCCCAAAATCCTGTATATTAATATAAATATTTGCATAGGTCTTTGTGGAAGCAGGTACATTTCTTTGGAGTTTCCTTCGACTGTTTGAAATGCATTAAATGCATCATGTATCTCCATGGAAAACATCACATCCCTGAATTATTTACCTCTATTTTCTAATGAGGAAATTTGGCTTTCTTTTCTAACTACAGGCAGTAGCTTTCTGGTTGCATCCAGTAAAGCATCTAGGTGCATTCTGTTTGGAATACTTCAGACTTGAACATTGAGTAAATGACAAATTTATATGGCCTGTTGAACTGGTTTTGCTCTGACAAAATGAACAGCAGCCCTTATGACAGATAATTATTCCTCCATTCTGCTTCCATCTTAGAAACTTTTAAAAATGTCCTGCAAGATTTTCCAAGAAAGCTTCCTTATTCATGGATACACGCTTTTTCAATAATGAACTTCCCTGTGGAGTCCAGATACTTATACTTCAAAGCACTTGATTTCAAAGCTGGATCAAGCAGCAGAAAAAAAATATTTTATAATTGGCTAAAAAAGGAAGTCCATTCGTCTTTTTAAAATGCCTTTAAAAATATTTATTTAAAATACTTCAATTTTTTTAATGTGAATAATCACAATGAGAATTAATTTATCTCTTTTTCATAGATATTTCACTTTACGGTTACTTCCCTTGTTACCCTTTTTTATTCCGGCTTTTGAAAACCCAGCAACCATTGGATAGAGATTTTACTTTTCATTTAGCCTGTAGCCTCCAGTTCAGGGTATTAGCAAATGTTTTTCAAATGTTTTCAGGTATGGTGGATCTGACTGAAATTAATCCCTAGAGAATAATTTGTCTAATGGACTAAAAGCTGGTGGCAACATATTGTTTTATTTCTCTGGTATGTGAATTTTGTTTAATTGATTTCCTAAATATTGAAAAGTCAGATCGAGAGATTTGAGGAATCATTTGACTTATTTGTAACAAATGAAGCTGAACTTCAGTCTTCTGTAACACTATCTCTCATAGAGCCACAGGACATACTATCTTAATAGGTAAGACAATAAAAATAGAGTTCTAGCTGCTTTATTTTCTCTGATTCTAAACACGAACTAAATTTTATGGTCTTGATGCTGTATTTGCGTAACTTCCAGCAAACACATGGTATTGCAGGACTGCAGTGTGTGTTGGTAGAGAAATACAAATCTGGCTTACAAAGGGCATACGGGAGGTCTGTGTGGGTACACATCATCTCCTTGCGCTTCTCACCAGAACCACCATGGCCTTAATGGGAGAGGAGCTGTATGGAAATCTGCCCTCTGTGATGGCAAAGATATAAACAAATGCAAGAATCTGCCTCATTTTAGCAGTAGATGTATGAAAAATCTTAGCTGTGATTGTTTTGTCCAGACTCACTCTCTGTACATATGCTTGTGTTGGGTTCACGAATTCCAAATACAGCATAAACATGATAAAACAACCATTAGCTACTAGGAGCTGCCAGCATCGTTTATTCAGAATTTCTGGCTGTCCAGCCTCAGATGACCCAGCACTATCACATTCTGGAATTAGTAGCATTGGTTTTCTAATTTGCCTGTGCTGGATTTGAATTTTCACATCATGTAGTTTGCACAATAATACTACTTATAGATCTTTCATTTTTCTACAGAAATTAATTGCCTGTACCACAATGATTTATAGTCAGACTGAACATGATTATTAATTTTCCTGATGATTGTACCAGTGGGTGGCAACAAATCTACTCCTGATAGGACCAGCTTTGAAATGCTGTGAAAACTAAAATGTCCATAAGGTAATAACAACTAATTTTTACCTTAATCAACTAACACTTTAAAAGAATTTAATATAGGGCACTTGTGCCTTGTGGGGAAACTGGTTTGAAACCTACTGTAAGGTGCTGAGTTATTTATGAGAATAATTATACATTTGTTACTTGAGTTTGTACTGGGAAATCAGGCTCTGAAATTAGAACAAAATACCAGTAAAAATGAAGTTGGTGTTGTGTGTGTTAGAAACTCCAGCACTGAAGTAAATAGTATTTAACACAGAAAAGAACAGCAGTTATCATGAAATCTTTAACAGAGAAAGAACAGTGGTTATTAGGGAACATTAAAGCTTGACAAACTCGGCTCATATTTTCAGGCTTGTTTCTGCTTAGAGATGCCTTTGAGCTACAGTAAGATAGTAAGATCACTGCAGTGTTTCTCTCAGCTCCCTGATGATGGGGAGGAAGTGTGCACACAGCTTTTCCTCTGGACTGGTATCTTTCTGCATGGCGTGGGCTGCCTTCCCTTTGCACAATGGTTCTTGGCTTTGCTGAGCTGTAGCATTGGACAGACCTTTAGCCCATCTCCCTGACAGCTGATTTGCACTCTTTCTTTGGCAAGGTCACTTCATGTTTCTGGGCCTGAGTGTCCTCATCTGGGTAACATTACTTCTTCCCCTGGTTCAGCACTTTGATGTAAGGATGAAAACTGCTACCTAAGAGACAAGTGGTGACAGAATGGATGACAGAGTTGGGAATTTTGCCTGTGGAAATTTATGCACATTGTGCACGTGGGCTGTTTTTCTCCTCCAGTTTTGGACAAATAATCTGTGCAAAACACCATCCAGCTTGTAGGGGTTTGTAGGGCCTTGCAGTAGGAGTACTGTCTACACAGAACTTGTATAGTGATTAAAAATTTACCTGTTGTTCCTCTTACAAAATACAGGCATATAGAGCTTAGTTGAGCTTTGGCTTCAGCTTTTCTCTGAGAGAGCTTGAAGAAGAATCACAGGGCATATATGACACAGTGTGATCAAATGCCAGAAATATTTTGTTCTTTTTTTCTTCTCGTGATTAGTGGCATTATGCAGTTATGCAAATAATCTGTTATTTATATCTAGACACATTATGCAGTTATGCAAATATTCCATAAATAATTAATATTTCCCACAATTATTTGGGGGGAAATATTCCCCCATAGCATGTAACACCAGCTGTTTAATATGCCGTGTGTATAGTACACACTTCTAGTTGTGTCATACCTCAGGTACCCAGCTCAGTGAGGTTCCCAAACTCCAGTGCACAGGCCAGTGGCAGCCTTCAGATTGCAGCGGGGCCACAGCTGATCATATAGAGGAGGCTGTTGCCATGCTCTAGTTTAGCTCCTCATCTTTCCATCTGCTTTGTTTTGATGTAAGCAATGTCAGAGCCACTGCAATTCTTGTGTTGCTGAAAAACACCAGGCAGGTGATGAGCTCAAAGAGAATTATTTGTACTAACTGCTTCTAAACACCTTGCTGAACTGCAGTTCAGAGCACAGCACAGGACTCTGAGAGCTAAACTGCCCATGTAGAGGAGAGACCTGGGTGCTTTCAGAGCACCTAAGTTATAAGCCTAGGTCTTAGAAGGGTGGAAAACATCCCATATCTTTTTCTTCTGCATTAGGCTTATAGGTATGCCTAGCTGGACTGGGTGACAGGAAGCTCCTGAGTCATCTTCAGTCACATAGTGACATTATGGGATTTAATTGACTGTATTCTGCCATAGAAGCTTCTGATATGGATCATTGAGGTGATCAAGTATTTACTTGATTTAAACTGAACCAAAATGCTGCTGTCAAAGCCCAGAGGAAATCACAGATCAAATGATGAAATGTCTATTTCCTGCATGAAATAAATAAGAGGAAAAAGGAGATGGAGAAGGAGAAGGAAAGGAGAAGGAGAAGAGTCCTTACTGATAATTTTGTTTGGTTTTATACTTTTAAAACCATTTTGAAATATACATGACAGAAAATCCCACCATTTTTTTAAAATCCAATGCTTCCCTTTAGAACCTGGAATATATAAGCAAATAACAGAGGGAAGAAGGCAAGTACAGAAGTAGGAAGAGTATAAGAACTGAAAAGGAAGTAGTGATGAGATAAAAATAAAGAGAACACTACACAAAGGAAAAGAAATGGCAGATAGAAAGGAGTGTGTGTAAGAAAGTGAGGGAAAGAAGAAGAAGAAGAAGAGAAGCAGAACAAAATAAAGACCCCAGAATAAATGCATAGGTCATGACAAGTCAAGGAGAAGACTGTAGTAAAGGATGGAAAAAGCATGGTCAGCAAAATAAATGAGCAGGAACCAGTGTTTTGAAACAAGGGAATAATTGTGGCTGGAAAACACCTGAAGAACCAAACACAATGCCAAAACAGCTGGGGAGCAAGAAACTGAACAACAAAGAGAGTGGAAAATGCAATATATATGTGTTTTATGATGCATAAGATTGTGCTTAGATTTAGCATGATTTTGGTGTTTATGAATGTGCCACTTTTTCATGTAAATTAGTATTACCCAAAGTCCTGTGTTGCCCATATCACTCTTTGTCTGTATTGCCTTTAAAAGCAGAACTGATTTCCTGGATTAGTTAAAGTCAATGAAAGCTTTACCATTTATGGTAAATTTATGCATCTCTACAGCAGCCCTCTTCCCCTTATTCCTCCTCCTTCACCCACTCCTTCATACTTGAGTACTGTAGTAGATGAATATGCAGTATAAAGAGTTGGACTCAGAGAAGTTTCACATAAAATCCAGCTTCCTAGTGTTCACAAAAGGTTATCTATTCTGACTCTGCCTATCTCCTGCTATCTAATGCAAAGTGAACACTCTGTTTACATTTCTCATATATTTTCCGATCTGCATAAGTCACAGTACAGATTAATAGCCCAACAAACGTTTGACCTTCCATTCATTTTGTGTTAAGCCCTCTGTCTGAGGGGACACTTTGTATTTAATGGAGCCAAAATTCTTTTCCCATCATTTCTCAGTGAGAAAAGCATAATCTGCATGCAACCCACTTTAGCAGCTGGCTTCCCCTGTATCTCATCTATAGATTAAAAGCAAAGATGGCATGGACCCCTGAGTTTGTCCCAGACACCTCATAGAGTTCTATGGGATACATGCAGCTGAGAAAATCTTGACTGATTTCTGAAAGAAATCCACATGCAATTAACTTGTTATGATAAATAAAAATTAAAGCAGCCAAATCTTCTGACTTAACTTTGAATTTTGGGGTGGATTCAAAACTCAAAGTAATGCCACAGAAGTATGAAGCGGAATGAAGTTCATGTGACCAGTAGAATGCAGTATTTATTGCATTTTAATTGCATCCTATCCCAACCACAGCTCTGCCACCAGGAGGAGGAGGAGGTAGAGTGTAGTCTTCATGCTCTGCTCTGATTCGTGCTTTCAAGTTGGTTTTGCACAGGCAGGTCAACACTGCTGAGGGCCCCCACACAGACAGGGGCCACTGGTCACAGGGCATGTGAGTCACAGCTTCAAGCTCCCTCAACACCTGTCCTTTGAGGAAGGTGCCCAGCGCTGCAGCAGCCTGGCTTTACACCCTGTGAAAGAGGTGCCCCTGGACTTGTTAAACGACTTCCACCACCTCAGGGCCAGGAATTCTGTGAGATGGGGACAGCAAGCACATAGTTCCTACAGTGTGGGATGCTGACAGCCCAGCCTGAAGCTATCCAGTTGGTTTTAAATTACAACTCTTGTGTTTCTTGCCATGTAAACAATAGCCAATATCTTGAGGAGAAGAAAGCGTAATAGAGAAAATTATTGTGCCTGGGTGATGGAAAGTTGGAGAATGTTAGATATAGTGGGGACAGAGCTGCAGGCATTGAAAACAACATGTTCTCTCCTAATTAGGCTTGTAAAATACAAGGGAGTAGTCTGTACACACCACTGTGGCAAAAGTTCTAATTTTTTGTAGCCAAACATGCCTCTAATGTCCATCAGGGTGCTTGGGACATTTAAAGCAAACTTGTTTCCTGGGCTTTTCAGACTAAGTGGGGTGGGACAGAAAGACTTTCCAGATGATCTGGCAAGATGACTTTTCCAGGGAATGGGAAGAGTGCTCAGTCCTCAAGATCTGTCTGTGGTCAAGAGGAAAGGTTCTCCCTAAGGAGGACTACCTCTTGGCTGCTGGCTGGGCAAGGTGTTGCCTTTCTTGGATCAGCTTGTCTGGGCTGAAAGTGGAGGGATTTCCCTGAAGTTAAAAGAAGCTATACCAGTCTTTTACTAAATGAACAAGGGTTTTCTAAGCTGAATTTGTTGATTTGTACTTTGTTATCACTAAGAATTAAATTTTTGAGAATTGAAGTTTGTCGGTTTAGTTTTGTAGTTTAGCTTTTGTTTGGTTTGGCTTTTCATGCTCTGGTAGAAAGAGCTAATTGTAATGCTGTTGGATTTTGTAATTATATTAAGAATAAAATTCATACAAAGTATTTACTGATTTAGCATCATAGGAGACAGAAAAATTGTGCTGGGCAAGAGCTGAATTTATCTGGAAGTTCTCTGCTATGTTTTGTGCTCGTTTCCCTTTTCCTTACACTCTTTGTTACAGATCTGATTTCTAGAACAGCAGAGATTTCCTTGAAATGAAAATGTTTAAAGGAATCCACTAACCATTGTCCTTGTTAGTTGGAAATGAATGCTTATTGATCAGAAATATTGATCTAGCACTTTAGATTAAAACAATACTTTTGGTAGTGCAGTCAAAAGAGTTTAAAGACTAAAGTAAAAATATAACTTCCACTGGCTACCAAGTGATCGATTGTAACTGATACCACTGCTGTGGAACATAAGTTTGCTGTGACATCTCTTATCTGCACGAGAAGTTTGCCCTCATTGCTTTGTGCCTTATGTATAAATGATTGATGTCAGCTTTAATATTTTTTAGAAACAACTTTCATTGTCTCCCATGCATTTGCAGTGCTGAAAATTACTTATATTAAAGAATCTCTCGGCCAGAATGCAGTCATTAAAATAAGAACAGTCTTCAATAGCTCCAGCCTGTGTCTGCTATTACATTCATATAGCACAGCCCAGAAATAAACAGCCCTAAGTGGATGCAATAAGCCAAATTTTTTCCTCAGTTCCACCTTTATGCTCTTCACTCACTTCAGCAGAGGTTGGGTAGGTGTGACCTGCGTCATATCCCTTCTACCAGATTAAATACTTACTAGTGGAAAAAAGGGTCAGAAACATTATAAACAAACTCTGGAATATGATGAAGATTGGACTCAACACTTCTACTGTTACTATTACAGGAAAAGTAAAAAGAACATTATCTGGATAACATAAGGAGCCTGGGAGCCTGTTGCCTATCAGAATTTATTGGAGACTTGATGCAAAAGTAGACAAATGAGGTTGTTAAGTGACGCTTTAACTGGAGGCCATAAGAGTTTGTGCAGCTGTGTGTCATGCCTGCCTCTAAAAGGCAATGTGAAATGCTCTGAACTAAAACATCCTTGTGCCTGGCTTTCAAAGCAGCAGTCCTGTGGCTGTTAAGAAAAAATATGTGCCTGCTGGGACTGATAATAGCTGATCATCATCACCTATCCCACTGCAATGCTTCTCAGTATACTTTATTTTTTGAGCAAACAGAGCATGTATATTTTGCTTTTGCATGAGGCTAGATTACAAGCAATACTACACTTACATAATAATGTAGCAATTCTTTTACTGCTAGCATTTGTGTCTGCTATCTTACAATCAATGGCCAATATCAGTATATCTGTATAGAAAAACACAAGTGTTGAAGGAATTAATTCCCTTGCTTTTCATTGTAAGTTAAATGTATGTTTCAATACTGATATGTCTTACAAAGACCAGTAATAGAGACAGAGACTCAGTGTTTCTCTTTAAACATGATAAATTAGGAGAGAATTGAATTCAGTACATGATGAGAACCTCAGTATTTTCTCTGGAAAAAAAGTGGGTTTGTATGTGAATCT
This sequence comes from Sylvia atricapilla, assembly GCF_009819655.1. Taxonomy (NCBI): domain Eukaryota; kingdom Metazoa; phylum Chordata; class Aves; order Passeriformes; family Sylviidae; genus Sylvia; species Sylvia atricapilla. The sequence continues at coordinate 19,596,197 of NC_089148.1, read as the reverse complement.
TGAGGCCCAGGGAACCCCAGGGCAAAATTAACTTCAAAATGGAAACTGTTGTTCATCTTCAAACCCCTAAACCAATGTATTTCTTCCCTGCCTCTGTTCCTAAGCAGAAGCTGTTCTCATATATTGCTGGGGTTTTTTTGAACTTTGCAGTGGCCAAGAGAAGGCCCACAGAGGGTAGAGCAACAATTCCCAGATCTCTACTAAAGCAAACTGCATTTGGAAAAGTCCTACAGCTTGGGACAGTGGAAGCAACTCTGGGTTTCCAAGTTATAAACAGGAGAAAAATTTAACCCACTGAGTTTTATTCTTCACAGCAGTCTTTTCCCAATGGAGTTGTATCATAAGGATATCAATGTAAAAGCATGGAGAAGCAAATTCTTCAGATTTCACAATATTTGCAAAAAAGATGTGACTTACCAGTAAATATCTGGTAAAGAGTAGTCTTTCCAGCTGTTCAGGCAGCACTGCTGATTCATACATTCCCCATGTCTTGATTTTCATTTTAGGCCACAATTCCAGGCATTAATGTGTTAATTGTCAGGGTTGTATAAATTTTAGTAAAGCCATATTATTTTTGCATGGCAACTATTAAAAATATTTTCCTTTTAATTTCACAAGGGATGTTGAGACTTTCAGAGTTTTTCCCTCTTGCAGAAGGGAATAATTTAGATTTTCTTCCATCCCTGTCAGAAGTTGAACAGACGAACAAAACAGATTCTTCAGAGACAATTTTACACAGAGTTACATCCATCCAATTCAATTATAAATTAAATTGACTAACGAACCATAGCTCATTATGGGAATCAATTACTCAGAACTGTCTTTGGACCAAAAATGTGGAAAATAAAAAATAATGGTCATACTTCAATATACCAGATTGTCAGTGTTTGAAAGCTCTGTTTTTCTCTAGCTTGGCATAGACCATCGCCAAAAAGAACTGATAATCATTTGTTTTACTGCTTGTAGAGATGTTCCTGCTTTATAAAGACTAGTTAATTCTTGAGTTTGATCTCTTTGGGACTAGCACCTCAGGCTCTTTTGAGACGACAGGCCAACCCTGAAGTAATGTCATCACATGGGGATCTTTCAGATCAACTTATGCAAATGTGTTATTAAAAGAAGCCACATTTTAGCCTCTGGTGCAATCCAAACAATAGTAGTTGAAAATGCTGTGAGGTAGCATTGGAGGCATTTTCTTAATAAAATCATTCTTGTGACATAGTTGTAGTTGGCACACCCCTCTGGAGTGTTTTTAGCTGAAATGTGTAGTAAAAGAAAATGTAATAAGAGAAATGAATCCTGTTAGTTTAAGAGTGGTGTGAAATGATGATGAAGGATTTTTTGAAGTCCCTAAATAAAGCCCTTAGTACAGAGGTACCAAGCATCCAGAATAGCTGGTGGTATCATTTGGATAAAATATGTGGGCCTGGGCAGTATCAAGGGCATCCACACAAATGCATGGTAGGTCACTGTGCCAGCACACAAATAGAGATCCAGCACTCATCCTAAGTACCAGGCTGCTGGGAAGCAAGGAGAGCAGACCTCCTTGGAGGCTTTGCCACTTCTTCTGCCATAGCTTCCCATTGACTGGTACATGGAGAAATGCAAGTTAAGTAAAACACTTTTTACAGTTCCTGTGTCACGCCCTGAGTTGCTGAAATCCGTAACAATTAAGCATTTTCCTGATATAACTTGATGTATATAATTCAGCAGGATTAAACCAAAGTTTTTCACTGGTGTTTAGCTGTTTTGAAATTTTGCAAATGAGATAATCCTAATCTCTGTGAAGTATCCTTCATTGCTTGGTTATTTAAAAAGCATTTCCTACCAGCGTGTAATCTTCTTGCATCCTCTCCCTTCGCTCCCGCAGGCAGGGCAGAAGGGCTGCCTCTCTCATTAGGGCTGGCTGTGCTCTCTCAGAAGCAGTTTTCATGAATGGGAGCGGGTACGATGGAAGGCAGGCTGCAAGTCAGGCAGCCCATCTTACCCTGAGTTTGCTTTAACAGCTCAAAATGAGGCTTATTTAGGAAGTCTAATAGTTAGGTTAATGACCTGTCCCTTCCTTGCCATTATTATTTCTTATAATCCATCAAAATTTTAAAAGCATCTTTCTAATATGCATCAAACATTGAATATTATTGAGTTGCAGAAATATTTTAGGGACATATTAGGGACGTGCTCACTAGAATACCAGTGTTATCAGATGGCCAAGACTTTTCCCCCCAGTAATTTCTTTTTCTGGCCCTACCATTTTTGCTCTGATCGGCAGAGCTTTAAGCTGAAACGAGATGGGCATTGCAGCCCGACCGTTACTTAGCAAAGTCTGCCGCTGGTTTAATTCGAACCAATTAGAAGAGCCAATCTTCTTTAGCTCAGACCTATATTAAAAGATATCACATTCAAAGGCTGGACGGGCGGGCCATTAATTAGGGGTGTCCGGCGAAGCGCTGCCCTCAGCTGTCGCCGGCCGTGGCGGGCGCCCCAGCCCACCTGTTACAGGCAGAGGAGCTCGGCGGTGGCGGCGGCTTCTGCACGAGGCCTCTCACTGGCCTGTGGGGAATTTGCACTAATTAGAATTAGTTGTCCCTCCGCAGCCCGGCCCCTGACACAAATTGCATTCTGCAGCTTTTTGTTCCACTTGAGTTCACAGACAAAATAGCCCGTGCCATGTTTGAAATGAAGCAAGGCAATATGAAAGGGTTTTATGTAATTGGTTAATATACTTTAGCATTTTAACTAATATCTTTGGTGTTAGTTTCTTGAAAGGAAATGTGTTTGCTTTCTTCTTCTTTTTCTTAATAATTATTTATGATCGCACTGTGTGTAATTTTAATACAAGCTTGTTCAGGTGTCATTAAATCATTGTTGGGCTTGACTGCATGTGTAAGGAAACAAGTGACCTTTAAAGATGATAGTTTTTAGTGGAAGCCATGGTAATGCGGAGCTGCAGAAGTACACACTGCACTGGCAAGAAAATAAGACCTTTCACACTTACCAAGAGAATAACTTTATTGAATCATATGACCAATAAAGAGAAACTGTTTAAAAAATGTGAAAAGGGCAAGTAAAGGAGGTAAAGGGAGCAGTCTGTTGATGAAAATATAGAGACAGATAGGTTGACTGCAAAAGTTGTGAAGTTTCACTCATAAGGCAGTGGTGGAAATGAGCAATCTTCCTCATAACAGAGCCTGACTGCGTTAGAGCAGCTCAGCTGCCTGGTGGCATATCTGGCACCCCAAAGTCAATGGTGGCACCTCAAGGCACTTGCCAGCAGAGGTGGTGCTTCTCACAAACACTGTGCCTGACTGAGACTAGAATGAAAAAGGGTGATTAAATATCCCAGCAGGAATTCAAGGGAAGTCACAAGAACATCTCCAGAAAGGCAGAAAATCACAAGCACCCTAAAATGCTCTTGACTGTTGCTGGGTGATGAATCAGGCATCCACATCCGCCAGCCCTAGGGATGGTAGAACATGCACATCAGACTGCCAGGGTCTATATCTTCATATTGTTGGTGTTTAGGTTTCAGAAGTGCAGTCAAGGCTTGGAATAGTCTCTTTGGTGTCCAAGAACAAAAGGAGGAGTACAGCAAAAATGCCAATGAGTTTGCAGAGCTGACGGAATTGCAGCAAGTGAAACCCCCATGGCTGTTATCTGGTCCAGGCTGCAGTCCATATCCCTTGTCTGTGCATTGGTATTTTGTGGCTTCTCTATTGGTGGTAGTCATGTTTTTTGGATAAAATTGTAAAATGCACAAAGGCTTTACAGATGTTGGAAAGCTGGGCTGATGATCCCAAATGATGAGCCCATTGATGATCCCAAATATTTTACTTAATGAATTTTCTTTAAACTTCTTTTCATGCGTATTTTCCCTTGCAACAGGATATCCCAAGTGCCAGTGATGATTTTAACCCAAGTAAATTAACAATAGTCATTGGTATATAAATCTGTTGAGGTAGGGGCTTTTGATTGCTAATTGCTGGCCTGATCCAGCTCCAATTAACATCAGTGGTAGATTTCTGCTGGCTGTAACGAAAGTAGAGTAACTAAGAAACAGGCCTTTCCCTCTGTCTCTATTAATGATAGATCTCTAAAGTTAATATTTTGCTCCAATTTTATTCATTATTTGAATTTCATTTCCCATCTAGTGTTTATTGGCATCATATTCCACATCCTGTTAATGCATCTAGATTCATTCATTAGGCTCTTGCTTGGTTATGATAGTGATATTTTGCCAACCTCACGCATTCAAAACGCATGATTGAGAAATGCTAAAAGTTACGAAACTATGCTAAATCACAAGGTTTTGTAGTAAGTGCATTTTGGCTCTTCTTATCTCTTTAGTGATTGTATACAATGCATGTACGACCAATATACACAGTGTGCCTATATTCTATGATTTTTTTCAAACTTTCCTCCATAACAAAGACCAGAAATATAATTTCTTTTACTACCAGCTGAACTTGTTATCTTCCCATGTGACTCTAGAAGCTCACCAAGCATTATGAGCCATATCAGTACTTTGGTAAAATTCAGCTGCCTGGTTCCTTTTGTGGTTAGTTGTATGTCTCATGCTCTGGTCTTTTTGTTTCTAGCTCTGAAATCAAGCAAGTACACTCAGTATAAATAGCTCTTCGTATGAACACCACATTCACTTTCATGTGGGTTTGCATAAATTTGAAATCCAGCTCCTGTAAGTCCATACTGCACAAATACTTCCCTGGGATGGCGCAGTGATGAACTTTCTATTTCATTTTTGAAGATCTGCTCTACTGTAATTTTAAACCAAGGAGAAAAGCTGTCTTTTAAGAAAGAATATATTTCTCTGTTTACTAATCCTTGTCCCATGGATATTACTGTATTGTCAATGAGTAAAAATAGATATGGTATTTGGAATTTTATGCCACTTCAGCCTGCCACCCCTTTGTAATCTCTTGTCAAGGAGATTAAACTGGAGTAGATGTCTGTGTATTGAGTAAATTGCTTTTGCTACAAGCAAACTAGGAGGTTATCTGAATGCTCAGTGTTGGCACCAACTGCTGACCATGTTAGTTATTGCCACTCAGAAAACACAACTGTGTTACTCCACTACAGCAGTGGTGCCAACTCAGTTAACCCTGTCACTGCCATTCCTCAAAGGAGATGTATTGGACAAAACCTTTTAGTGGTCCAGGTTTCCTCACCCATTCTGTCATTTCAAAATATGATCCTGCCACCTCAGAAATTTATTTACAGACAAGAAACAAAGAATTTTACTCTGGAGCAATCAGACTCTGCAAGTGCAAATCACAAAGGCAGTTGGTGAGCGTGCTAAGCTCCAGTGTAGTTCAGCCCCTTTTATTCCCTGCTCTTTTTCCTAGTGGAAGATGCAATACACAGAAAATACAGGCCCATCTTAATGAAAGCAATTTTTCTATTCGAGCCACATGTCTTCTTTGCTGTTTGATAGACCTTGTCCCAACAAGAGAAGCTCAGTTTTTCTTGGACAATGCACTGTACTAAAAGCTCTATCAGTCCTCCCCAGAGGCTGAGCTCTGCTGGGCCAGAAGAAGGAATTGCAGTGCTGAAGCAGCTGGCTCAAAAAGTATTTTAGTTAAGAATAGAAGTTGCTAAATGAAGCACAGAGCAGATGGTCTGATTCCAGCTATAAAAGCATATGAAGAGCTCCCACTTGAATACCTGCATTTTCAAAGATTTCTGGCCACGACCATCTCTCGTTTCGAAGTCACCTATTTGGGATATGGTAAAATTACAAGCAGCTCTAAGTCTCAGAGTGTGACCACTATATCTGTGCTGCCTCTGTGTATTCTCCCTCTTGTCATCACACAGTTGAGAGAGAAAGGGGGCAATTTTCAATGGGCTAAACAAATTGTAGAATTTCATGGGTCACATTTTAGTCTATTTGTCCCCCCATTGGTTACCTCTGGGTAACTACTACTATAAACGATTTAGGTTTTCTCTTTTTCCTTCTCCTCCTTTTCTTATTTTTCTCCTTCTTCCCTTTCTTTTTTCCCCCACATCTTATAATGTCATCTAGTCCTCCAAAGAAATTTACACAGGAAAGGAAAGAGAAAAGAATCTTGAATTTTGTCAAATACAGTTTTTGTTAGCTCCAGTATAGCTAATCTGTGTGTGACCTTGCTAGGCTGGTTTTCAAGTAGATGCTCATTTTTTTAATGAAAAGTTGTCTGTTGCAAAACATACTGCTAAAAGGAGAAAAAAATAATTTGTCAAAATTGCATGAATTTGTAATTCATAATAAGCAACAGCAATTTAAGGAAATAGTTTTCCACTACTGACACTGCTGTCAAAATAAATGTGGGGAGGATAATTATAGTAATTAACAAAATAGTTAATTACACTTTTTCATAAGATAAGGTTGTTTGATTCCTGATTAGGAGTAGATCAATAATCAAAAACCTCTCTGTACATATCTGATTATTACTACAGGGCTAGAGTCATGTATCAATTTTCCAAATTGTACAAAGCAAATGGGAAAATATTACCTCAGCAGCCAGCTGTTCAGCAAATGACATCCTTGAATGTGCATCTTTCCCCACACCGCTCTGAGGTCTTACACTGTATTCTGCTCTGCAGGACCTGGCATACTCCTGCATCTAGGATACTTTTGAGGAGGACCGGGGATGTTAAAAAGCATGGACATGCTTAATGGAAAGTAATACTCTCAAAGAGTGGGAAATTGTAGCAAACCTGGGCACTTCAGACCTCTGTAATATAGAGGGGAAGATGTCCCTGTATGAATGGGTAACTACAAATGAGATTCAGATAAGTGTGAGAGGATGGGGTATCCACCACACTTTTATAAGTGGTCATGAAAGTTCATATTCTTTGGGGATTTCTACCCCAGAAGAACACATATATGCATATTTCTTCTTGGCCCTCTGCAATATATGCCTGAAAGGAAGTTTCCAACACTGGGAAAGCATCCCAGGAAAAATCTGCATACACAAATTTCTTTTTCCAACTTCTATACCACCATTCAGAAATACAGCTCATATCCAGACAATTGGTGTACTTTCTTATCTTTTGCAGGCCAAAAAGGCTAAAAGTAAAGATGAAAGGGAAATGTTACGATTGTGTTAGGTGACAAGAAGTTGATCTAATCTGGTGCTTTGCAAACCGCCTCCACCCTCTTCTATCAGCCTGTCCTCTGCATTCCACAGTTCCTGACAAGAAGAGGCAGTTAGTCTTTTTCCTTGATTTTATCAATGATCATAAAGAACACGATCTAGCAAATCATGTAATCTTTTCTATAGGAATCAACTCTCTTAGCAGAATAATTCTGCCTTTTCCATGTCTCGGTAGAAAATAGATTGGAGAAATACAATTTCTCAAGGGCAAAATGCAGACTTCTGAAAGCACCTCAGTGACTCTGGGGTCTGGATACCTTTGAAAACAACAGATATTTATGCTCCTAATACTCTTACATTTGAGACTTTAAATTTCTAAGTCTCTAATATGAGTGCTTTTGAAATGGATACCGCCATAAGCCCAATTCTACTGATTGCAACCCATACAGACTCTTTACCTGATTAAAAATTGGTTCCAGTAAATTGAATTTTGAACATGTCATTTTTACATTTGTTGACATTCTTGGGTCCACTACTGGCTGTATGTCATTGGCATTCTGGGCAACTGCCAGGAAATAGCCTGTAAATTGCACGGGACAGCTGGGGAAGAGTGGTGACCCTCACCATTCCCCACTCCCCCCTGAGCCCAGGAGCTGATGCTGGGGTGTGATTTTGCACAACCAGAAGCCACTGGATGGCATGGTGAACCTCAGGAGGGCAAAAGAATATTCACATAGTCCGTCCAAAGCACCTCAGCTATGTGATACAGTACAAGAACTGATAGGTTCACTAGAGTTTTGATGGAGAAGGAGGCACTTATTCCTCTTGTTCCCTCTTTAGACATATTCCATCCTCAATGCAATCTACTTCCTCAAAGCACAGTTCTCTCAGAGGCCACGATCCTGAGTGTGATCTGCTCTGAGGCTTCAACCAAACCACGGCTGTCCAAAGGGGTGTTTCCTCCCACCCGCCTCCCGTGGGTGCTGCAGCTCCCGTGGCTGCACAGCCGAGACACACATCCTGCTGGAAACCAGCACTCGTGCTCCTGCTGGAAGCCAGGGCAGCCCAAAGGAAAGCTTTTGCTCCAGCCAGGTCAGTTCCCTGGTCAGGCCAAAGCATGGGAAGGGGAGCACTCAGACCAGCATCACCGAGACAGGGAGGAGGGGACATGCAGCCGGGATCCTGGGGGAGGAGAGGACTGCCTCCATTTATACTGACTGATGGTCTCTCCTCAGCCAAGCTGCATTCTCTTTTAACACCTCAGGGGCTGATAATATATTTTCATACTTCCCCAACCTGAATTTTTGGGAAAAGCCACTGTCAACAAAAGTTTTTGCTAATTTAATGCAGACTGAGCATGTAGGTAAAGAAACATAGTGGGTGGAAACTGATATTGGGGATAAGAGGAACAAAAAATATGTTTACATAGGCAAGATGTATGAGTGCCTGGATAGTCCCAAGTCAATTAAAATGCTTTCTTTTGAAATAAGTATCAGAAACATTGAATCAAGTGTGAAGTTTGACATTGACTTCAGTGGGAGATGCATCGCAGCAACTGATCCTGTAAAACAATAGGCAGTAGTCAAAGTCAGGATTCTTTTAATGCAGTTCTGTAGCCATAGAATTTACCACATAATTCACCAACTCCTATAAAATGGTAGGATAAGCAGGCTTTTATTTTCATTAAGTAAAATTTAGTTTTTGATCTGCCTGGTTTTCACAGGTAGACTTCAAAACCAAAAAGCTTTTCTAAATAATACCCAGTTGTGGAGCATTAATCCTGAAGTCTAATAATGGCAGTGCAGAGCCACTCAGTGGGGACTATAGTTTGGCAGTATGCTTAGCCTTTATTATCAGAGGTTTTCAGCTGTAGATATCAGGATGAGAAGACAAAGGGTGACAGATGCTTGTTGTCAGAGTTTGCTGGTTTTCAGATGCCCTCTGTTCTTCCTGACATCAGGGAAGGAGGTTGTGTCCATTCTCCATTCCAAAATTCTCAACTGTTTCTTACGCTGTACTGAGTTTCTAAAAACCCAGCATATTTCCATCAAGATTTCCCTGGCTTGTCCAATGTAGGTATGATAAATTGAAAAGGTTAAAAAAAAAAAAAAAAAAAAGTGACAAATTTCAAAACCAGGGATATGATGTGGTCATCCCAAAGCGGGAACTCTGCCACTGCCCTTAGGCCCAGCAGAGCATAGGGGGCCTTCCTAACAGCACTGTGATGCTATTGCAGCATGCAGCAGGGCTTAAATGGTAAACAGAGAACAAGGAGAACTTCCTATCCCCTTCTGTCCTCTCCCCAGATGTACGGTGTTAGGTTACTTAATTAATTTTAACAAGGGAATGACATTCCCCACCATTTGTGCTGTGTCTTGAAAGGATGCAATGTACAAATATCAGTTTCAGCACATGATCCCCCACCAAAAAGAGTGCTGGGCCAGATCCTGCCAAAATGAGTAGCAAAATCTCTTTTCAGAAAAAAACCTGAGATGGGTCTTTGGAAAAAAATAACACATTTCCTGAGAACTCTAATTAATCTATGAGGTACTCAATGTCTGCGAAGTTGTTCTTAGAAACTGAGATCTGGGCACCTTTGCTTGGAGGTGCTATTTATATCTTTGTATGCCTCTGCATGCAATAAAAGCCAGCATAAAATCATATAATTAGAGCAGCTTCTAATTGGAATGACAGGAATTAGGAGATGTGGATAACAGCCAAAGTAAAAACACATAGGAACAAAAGCAAAGTGTTCTGTAGAACACCACAAAAAGAATGCAAGTGTTGGAGTAAACTCTTATGTTGAAGTGGCTGCTTAAAACAGACGGCTAAACAAAGGACAATTGAGGTGGGTAAATGAAAGGAGACCTTGCAAGCTACAACGTACCAAAATAAAAAATCCTCTTCAAACTGTACTGCCTTTCAGGGAGGGTGAGGGGGCTGATAAGTTTATTTACACTTTTAAAAAGCACTGCCAATCCCAATTTATCAGTTACTGTCTTGTGACAATTTATTCATTGTTCACTGTTAGAAGCTAGAAGTTACATAGGAAGCATGATTGGTGATAGCTTCTCTATTTCAATATGGTATAATAGAGATAACAAAGTGCCCAAAAGCTCTACAGCCGCCTTTTTGTCTGCTTTGTCTCTTTTCATTACTCTATCAGAATCTTCATTTAATATAATCCAAAAAAGCAAGGTAATTGCTTCACTTATCAGTTATCATCGCACTCGCATACTTATCATGTCAAAATTATTTATGTGGATGGCCAGGTTGATCTTGCTGCATTTAGAAGCTTAAAATTTGAATAACTGTTCCGCCAGTTAGGTTATCAAAATTGCAGCATAAACAATGAGTTACTTCATTCTGTACCTTCGAGGGAGAATAGGAAGCATCTCATTGCAGGACTAGTTTACCCGTGGCTGAACACTGCTCCAGGGAGACTTACAGCAATTCTATAGCCTGGCACTCTGAGTGCTGGGGACAGGCTTCATTTGCTAGATGAACAGTAAATAAAAATGGCATGATAAAAATAGAGACAATAGAGAGAGACATAAAGGGGCATTGTCAAGGTTGTCATGGGTCTCAAATTAAAATAGTAATTTACAGACTTGTGCAATGCTTTCTTAGTTTGTCCCTTCTGCTCGAAACATGTTTCATAGCTCTTTTTCTATACCATTTTTATTTCCTTATGATTTTGGTAGATGGTAACTCACCTGCTTGAAAACCCCAGAGGCTGAAATAAAACAAAGCATGCAAGATCGGAAAGTCATTTTAACAACTTTTTTTTAATATAAAAGAAATTTCCTTCAGACAAGCTCTTGAACACCTCCACAAAGGGTAACAGAGAAAAGCCAAGCTCAAACAGATACAAATAAAACAAAAAGAAATGTGCAAACATTTTTTTCCAGCACAGGTGGGGAATTCACAGCACAGATGTCTTTTCATCAAACTACTCCAATAGCCAGGAACCTCTTCATGATAACCCCTCACAAGCACCTTGCAGACCACTGGACATTTTTACATGATGACTTCTCTGAAAATTTTTTTATTCAAAGCAGACAAATTGTTATTCATCATTTGTTATTCTCCTAATAATGAGCATTCCAGAGGTTTTGCAAAGCTCTTTGATGAGGGAGCAGAATAAATCCCAAGTGAGCAAGGACTCACCCTGAAGATTGCAGATTGGCCCATCACTAGACATTCAAATTAAAGAGGTCCTAAGCAATCCACAACGTACTACCTGTCTGAAAATTAGCACTACCTTCTGAAAATTAGTTTGCATCTATATACTGAAGAAGTGAGGAAGGATTTAACATCAGTTTATAAATCCTTTGCATACAGAGAATGGCCAAGTTCAGTGAGTTTTTAATTAATAAATGTTTCCTAACCTGTGTGTTCTCAGGCTGGTTTTGCTGCCTTGCCTCTGACACAGTGGTCATTGTGGCAGGTTGTGCTACTGGCAATGACCAGCCATGGAACAGTGAGGAGTGAGAGGGACAAGCAGCTTTTAGCCCTGCATCAAGCCTTGAATCACTTTCCACTGGCCTTTCAGTCACTCTAGACACTCTGCTTGTCATATCCCTCAGGTTTAAGGAGCTGGTTGGATCTGTCAAGAATCCATGGGTGTCCCAACACTCGATGAAGCTCCTGCCTCACAGACAGAAAAGACAAATACATCTCTGCTGTAATTTTTTGGCTGGGTGTGAAACAATTCTCTATCATTACTCCCTTAAGCAATAATTACTGTAAGCTCTGTAGTAATTAGTAAATCTTGGGTAAAAGTCACAGCAGAGAAAAGGGCAGTTTGAAGTACAAATTGTAATTTCTCAATAGATTGTAATACCAAAATTATGTGGGCTTAACAGAGATTTTGTGCCTAGCTCAGGACTCAGAATACTTTTATAGCTTGAATTTTAGGGCCTCAGTGATGTTTTGATCCAGCTATTTTGTGGTTCTGGACTTCTGTGCATTTTATTTACTGTATACCTTTAAAACAGGTTTCACATTCAGCGCTCATCTCATTTAATGATTACTCATTAAATTAGTCACAAACATCACAGAGTAATGCTTTTGATTTTTTTCCCAATCTTTGTTCTGTGGGGGGCTCTAAAATATATTTTTGTAAGTGTATCTAGGCAATCATTATCCATATCATGTTATGGGGTTTTTAACTTCACAGTGTATTTGATTCAAACACCATAACTCTTTCCAGGACAAAGGCTTGTAACATTACAGATGCAGGGAACAGAGAGGTCAACAGTTGAGAGCTGGTGGTTGGAGACACACAATCACAATATTCCCCAAGTTATTACAGAAATATTTAACTGAACAATGATGGAAGAAACTAAAAAAACCTAGTAAACATTAGAAGTAAACATAATTGTTGCAAATTTAATTAAATTCTCTGCTGTCTTTGATGTGATGGCTGATCTGTAAGTATTTCAATTTCTTTGCTTTAATATCAGCATTTCCTCAGTCTAAACCTTTTTGAGACAGTAGCGTTTTATCTCAATTATTGCTTTTTTCTCCATCAGTCTTTAAATGTAATCTCATTTGCCTTTATGGATACTGTAACCCTTTTGAACAGCTTTTAACCTTTTTAAAAATCGCCTTGACCTTAGGATGCCCAAAGTTTTTTCTCCTTCCTTCTCTGATTTCTTTAAAGCGATATTGAATAATAGAAATTGGACAGATTAATGATTTTCTCTCCAGGGACCTGCATATATAGTATCTTAGGGTGCTAGAACAGAATTTTTGTTTGAATAATATTAATAATAATAATAATAATAATAGATTAAGATACCTCTATTTAGCTTTATGATAGTAAAGAACCTTCAGCTTTGACCCCTATTTCAGTGGCAGCATTGTAGCCTGTGCTGCCACAATATTAGCTTTATCTTTTCAAAGGGAGAAAAAGCTTTCTTTGTACAGTAGCACATTAGCTTCAAAGAGCACTTACCTCAAGAGTCCAGCTCATCCTTCTGGTAAATTTAAGAAATACTCAGCTTAAGATTGTCTGTTTCAATCAGGGATAATATAGATAACTTGGTGTCTAAATGTCGCAAAGCAGGCTTTATGTCTGCTTTGTCTTTTCTCCCCACCATTTCAGTTTTATTTTCTCATTTAGTATCTAACGAAGATGCAGGCTAATGGAAGAATGATACATGAGTACAACTAACCCTCCTGGAATTTGATTGTAAATGTAAAAGTTGCTATTCACCACGATTTGGTAGCTTTGTGTGTCTTAGATAGTGGGGTCAGGGGAGGGGTGAGGGGATGGATATCTTCACGTGCAGTACCACACCTACAGAGTCAAAGGGGTGCTCTTTGCATCACCAGCCTGGCTGAGCAAATTCAGTGCTGTGCTGGCCATAGATGTGTCCCTACGTCTGCCTGCCCCGTGTCAGCTGGTGTTTCCTTTACTATCTTACGTGTGAGACAGGTAACAGACCTTCTGAACCAGCTGGACCTGTGCACACCGAGCAGCAACACCCCAAAAGGCTTTTCCCCAGTGAAACCTGCCAGTCTGTGATATGTGGGCCAGCTCAAAAGCGTGAGGCCTTTCTGGTACTCTCCCTTGAGCTATCATTGCAACTAGCATCCTCTCTCTCTTCACTTCCTACATACACACAGGGTTTGAGCATCAGCACCCAGAAACTTGCTTTCCACTGTGATTACAATTACCTATCCCGACCAGTGATGCTTAAAATTGAACTTAAGTCCTTAAATTTGTTCAAGAGAGCAAAAGGCTATACCTGTGAGCACCCTAATGTGTTAAACAACCATGCCAAGCAGCATTATATGTATCTTGCAGCAGCTGCTTAAAAAGACCATCTGCCAGAAGAAGTTCCTTTTTCTATTTAAAGTTCTTGTGCTTGGTAGTTTTAAGGGAAAACAGTGAGTTTAGGAAGTTGATGATTAGGTTCAACTACACCTCCCTAGACTCAGAAAGGAGCATTATTGCTCAAAAAAGAGCATGTTTAGCGAAGGCAGGGGAAAACTAGTTACAGTGATCTTTCCCTGGATGAATACATTTAGACGCACATATGTATACCTGAGAATTTACATGGAAATATCTTTATGCTATTTCACTTGAATTATGATTGCCTTGCGTGATATATATTTTGAGAGCATTCCATTACAAAAGTAAACTGAGAAAGGGGATATTTATTCTTCAGATTTAAAATTAATTTCCTGTGTTTTTCTGGGTTTTTATCCTATTTAAGTTGCAACCTCATGAGTTCTTTACACTGAGACCAGTATCAGATCAAATATAAATGTAATGGTTTCTGTAAATGTTAACCCACTGCAACACTTCATCCCAGAACTAAAGATCTGGCAACTGTTTTAGGTTAAGGTACTGCTCCTCTCCATGTTAGGTAATCCAATGTCATTTAAGTAAAATAAATTGGAACTACTCAAGGAATAAAAAGAGGTGAAAGTGCAGAATCTGGTTTGGATAAAAGTTTAATTCTTCAGTTCCAAGTGACACAGCCCTTACAGGAAGCAGAGCAAACTCAGACAGGAGTGGCCAAGTAATGAAGATGGATGCATCTTGTTATCAGCAAGCCATTTACTAGGGCTTGATGTAACCTTAAACATTGCAGATAGCTCAATGGCACTTGCCACTAAGCCTCTAATTAATGAATAGCAGGCCCAAAATTAACAATGTGCATTTACAGATGAATGCTGGGCACTCATTAAACGATGCTCAAATATCAAGCAGTAACTGTTAGGTTTATTCCTTCTGGATTACTGTATACAGTGTTTGTTTGCCGGGAGTTTTCACAGGAGGTTTTGTGTGCTCAACTGCTGTGAGCCCAGGTGCACTTCAGGAAAGGCTAGAGTTCACTCGAGGGGGGCAAGACAGAGTAGCTGTAAAGCAGGCATTGTAACACCTGTGCAGCAATTTAAGGAGGATTAGAACGATCCTCTATTTTCAGCATTATCTGCAGCGAGAAAAAGGGTTTGATTGCTCGGAGCAGTTCTCAAACCTCCATTTTATGTTACCCTCCTATGCCATATCCATGCTGCTGCCTTCCAAGGCGATCTGGAACAGGACACAGGAGGGTTCAGTGGTGGGTTGTTTAGTAAAATACTAGTTCCCCCACAGCTCATGTGACAGCTCATGTGACTCCATTGCTCTGGAAGTGGTCCTGCACAGTGTCCCAGCTCCTTGATCAAGCAGACAGATAAGGAGCTCAGGATGAACCCTGCATCTTAACATGTATGTACCAGTCAAATCGCATTTCAGAACAAATGATTACAAATGATACAGCAAATGATCGACTGTAAATATTGTGCCTTAGGAGAAAAAGCAGTGCAGCTATAAGAAATGCATCAGACCATGTTTCCACACCTGCTAAGTCATATCTCTATCAAATCAGAAGTAGTTTAAATCACCCTCTGTGCTGAACTATAATGCAGGTGAGAGAGAATGAGCCTTTCAGAAATATTGGTATAAACTGCAATCGAGGGCAAACAGGCAGAGTTGGTTTAAGCAAAGTCAGAATTGAAATTAATTGAAAAATTAGACAGACTGGTCTCTGTAAGTGGAAAGGTAACTATAATTTTCTGGTAACAGATCCTTTCAGGCCACTGACATTGGTATTCAGCAACATGAGGTTTCCTGCATTACGAGTGTTCTCATTAATGTGCCATCCAGCTACGACCACAGCATAAGTGCAGGGATATTATCTATTAAAAAAAATAAAGGGGGATAGAGAATAAATGGTACTTTTCTGAAAGACATCTTGAAAATCATCTTATCCTAGAACTGTTCTCCATGTCAGAGGAGTTTTAATGCAATACCAGTCTGCTGGGATGTAAAATTACTAATGTGATTGGCATTCTTGTTGCATGACATACAGAAAAGAAACATCCGCTCTGAGCAGAGCTCACTTTCAACTGTGCCTGCAAACATTTGGGGTTTATGTACAGGCTGTGTAAGCAAGATCCCATGCACATTCCACATAATCCAGTGCCATGCATCCAGTTCCATTTATGGGCAAAATGAAACACAGGCTCTTCTTTCTATGGATCGTTCCCACATCAGCCTTTTCAAAGTTTAATGTGGACAAATTTAGGAAAAGGGCACTCCCATAGCGCCATGTAAGCCATTCAAAGTTTTAAAGTTTTGCAGGTTAAAAATTTACCAAAAAAAAAAGAAAAAAAAAAAGGCACAAACTTCTTCTTAATAAAAGATTATTCTGTAGAAAAGTTAAGTGGGCTGGGATTTTGTAACCGGGCCTGGATTTTCCTTTGTTATTTGTTGATAGAAGATGGGAAAAGCAACTGTCTCGTGCAGCTTTCCCAGCTTCTTTTTGCTGTAAAGAACTAAATGCATACTCTTCTGTACATGTGTAAGGTGATGCTGTTATACTGAGAGTTGCTTTCTTTTATCTTTGAACAAAAAACTTAATTTGAATGAGAAAACTGTATTATCTCTCATGAAGAGAAAGCTCTTTCTCTCTTTTTTTGTCACTTCCTTATAGAATTATCTCTGAAGCTTTCCCTAGCACCGTCTCTCTTTCTCTCTGCAACTATTTTGAAAAAAATGAATCCATAAATCAGCAACAAGTATGCTTAGTTACCAGTAGATAAGGTGACAGACAGCAACTATAGGAGCGTTCCAGTGCTGTGAAATTCCAGAAAAATGAGATTTTTTTTTTTTATTATTACTGCCTATTAATAACAGCATGAGCATCTTGCGGTCTGAATGTAGTTTGAAGGAAAGGTGTAAATTCACAGTACAAATGTTAGTACATGTTTTTTAGAATTCTGAATATTCATCTCTCTTATTTCTCCCATACATGCACCACAGTGTTAGTTGGCAGCATTTGAACTGTGGTTTTATATTTCTAGAACTGTCCTTACTCCCCTTTTCCAGTCACAGGAGCCAAGAACTGCAACAGTCTTTGTAGAGGCACACATTAATTTCAGTTTAGTCCTGCAAGCTACATTCCTTTCCAAACATGTTTTAACCTGACATGATGTTCTTCCTCAAACTTCTCACAAATGAAGATGTGATTCACATAAACTTCCACTCTCCCCAGGCTTTGCCAATTCTTCATTTTCTTTTGGCAGACTTTGTGGGCACTTCTGATTCTAGACAGGAATGACAAACCTCCCATGTGCTGTACCAGAGGCAGCGTGGTACAGGGGACTGCAGACCATGCAAATCCCCATTCCAAGCAGAATGTGGGCCTCAGAAATCTTGCCACAGGCTGTTTCATGAACAGAAATTGCTCTGTGTTGTAGGAGTGCTGCAAGGGCTTCCCAAAGTTGGCAGCATTCATCATGGACCAGTAGATGGGATGGGGTCGTGTTTTATTGTGGCCATCAGCTGCCTCACACTGCCTGCTGCCACAATTCCCCTGTGGGACAAGTGGAGTGACTCTGTTCTTTCAGTATCAGACTTTACCTAGTTTTGTTGAGAAAGCATATTGGTTGATTTTGATAATGGATTTATATTCCTTAATCCAAAGAGCTATATTGCTATGTCTTCTACTTGAAAGAACAGTTATTACTACACCTACCACTTTCCTTGGTAAAGATGAAGGAGTTTAAAGTTATTGTCAGGTTTATTCCTTGTGCTTCTTAATGAGCCAGACTGTGCCATACTTTTTGTTTCAGAGCCTGGTGAACAGGCTTTCCCCATGGGATTAATGCATGATTTTCTGTTGCTTTCCCTTTGAGCTGTCACAAGTCTCTAAGCAAAAAGCTGTCAGATCTCCCAAAAAAAGCATTTATGCCTTAGGATTATAGTTTGGAAAAGACCTCTGAGATCATTGAGTCCAACCATTAACCCAGCACCACCATGTTCACCACAAAACCATATCCCAAGTGCCATATCCAGATGCCTTTTGAACACTTCTAGAGATGGCAATTCCATCACTTCCCTGGGAATCCCATTCCAGTGCCTGACCACCCTTTCAGTAGAAAAATAGTTCCTAATCTCCAGTCTAAATTTTCCCTGGTGCAACTTGAGGCCATATCCTCTGGTCCTGTCACTTGTTACCTGGCAGAAGAGACTGACCCTCACCTCACTACAGCCACCGTTCAGGCAGTCATAAAGAGCAATAAGGTCACCTTTTGGGCCTCCTTTTCTCCAGGCTAAACAACCCAAACATCCTCAGGCACTCCTATGAATCACTCTCCAGACCCTTCCCCAGCTCCTTCTCTGGGCTCACTCCAGCCCCTCAATGTCTTTCTTGTCATGAGGGCCCAGAACTGGACACAGCACTCGAGGTGTGACCTCACCAGTGCTGAGCACAGGGGGACAATCACTGCCCTGGTCACACCATTGCTGATCCAGGCCAGGAGGCCATTGGCCTTCTTGGCCACCTGGGCACAGCTGGCTCACGTTCAGATGGACTGTTGTGACTCAGGTGCAAGACCCAGAACTTTGCCTTGTTGAACCTAATACATTTGGCCTACATAAACACCGTATACATGCCACATATAAATGCCACTAAAAAAAATACAAAACACAGCTGGAAAGTCAGGTGGAGATATTAAGCGAGTTGCAGCTAGTGAACATCTCTGTGAGACTATTTTGCTCCTAAAGTCATAGTGAAGAACCCAAAGGCTTAAAAGCTGCTTTATATACTTTCAGGTATAAAGACTTTGAAAAATTAAGTACAAAACAAGCCAAAGAAGTAATGGAATCCAGAGAAATAAGAGATCCTAAAGATCCTGTAAGAGTAAGATCACAGAATGAACTGAGGCTGAAAAAGAGAAAAAAAATCAACCAAAATAGAAAAGAAGACAAAGAAAAGTGAAAGGGCTGAATACCTTACAGAAGCTCTTCTGCCCTTGGAAGCAGTATATAACTTACCATAGCACAACCATGTTTTCCATCTATCATAAAACCAGTATGAGATATCATGCAGACCATCCATGAGTCTTTCAAAGGGTGAAACAAATATTGTAACTTGTCTCCAAGAGCCTAGGAAGAGGCACCATGACTCTCCCAATGCAATTGGCAGCCCTGTAGCAGCAGAACCACCCCCATGAACAATTTGCAGGCTGTGCTTAATCCAGTTTAATTCACTTGAACAATGGTATTCAAATGCACATAGCAAGAAGTCATTTCAGGTCCAGGTTAACCACTCTGTAGACATCCTCTGTTGGAAATCTGGGCAGAAATTACAGTGTTTGCAGCAATCCACAAAAGTATGTGAAGTGTGTAAATTAAGATGTTTAAAATACCAGAGCTCTAAAGATGTAAAAGAGATTGTCGTGTGAAGTGTTACCTGTTTTAACATCAGCTGAGGGTACAACCTAACTTGTTTTTTTAATGTTGCAGTTAACAGTGGTTCTTGGATCTTCCTTATGTATGTTTTCTTTTCTTCTCTATGTTACTATAAAACTATTTCTGTATGCTAGTCTCCAGGCACTGCACTTCTTTCAAAACATATATAAACACTAAAAAAGGAGAATGTTGTCCCAAAGGAATAGCAACAGAACAAAAAGGCCTCACCTCTCTGATTATTTCCTAATGTAAGTCAGTTTTAGGCTACTGTACTGGTCAAAATACAGCAAAGATCAGTAGTGAGATTACAACTGGGCTCTGAATAATCTGTTTGTTTGTATCAGAGAGCATGGCATGTCTATGGACTTATCACTTTGCCTTTTGTCTTTCTGCCATTTACATTTATTTAGCCAAATCACTTCTAAGAAATGTTAATCCATCACATTATCTGATTGCTTAGCCCTTACTGGCCAGGTAACTCAGGTACAATCAATTTCATTGGCAGATTGGGTAAAACCCTACATGTGTGTCTCATTTGGTAATGTGTTCTTCAGGAATTAAGATTAGTACAGATGTTGCTTCCTAATTTGTGAGAGCACCATGTCAACAAATTTGCTTAAAATGCAAAAGTGTTCATTTATTTATACTGCATGTTTTATGTTACACCCAGTGGGTGAGGCCAAACCATGCCAGTTACCTACCTTTGACCCAGTAGTCAGTATAAAAGACAATAATAATTTTGCTCAAAATCTCTGTATTTTTTTCAATTGATAGTAAAAGATCAAATAACAACCTCCAGATACAAAAGTTTAAACGGGGAATGTGTGATGTCATTATGGCTCTGGTAGTCCCCCTTGCAGGGCACATTGGAATCTGTCCCACACTGAATGTAGCTTCAATTCTGTCTTTTTTTGGAGACAGAGACAGCACAAGCATTGGGGTAAGTCTTCCTATGCCTAAATGTCTTCACCCCACCTAACTAATCAGTCAGGCTGTATCAGCTGCATATGTATCTAATGTATTGCATATCTTACTCATTTCTGTCCTGATTAGATCTCTAACATGGGGAGGAATGTTCTAAATGAAATATGAAAATTGTCACCCATCTTTATTCTGGTAAGCACCCAAAGTCCCACAGCTTCAAAAGCCCTAATAATATTTTCTTTAATATCGTCTGCATATTGAGTGTATTCATAGGCTCAAGGCCTTTTATTCAGACCCCTTTTCAGGACTTAGGGCTATGGAAATGGCTTTACTCAGGGCTGAAATCCACAGTGCCTGACATGCTGGGAGTCACCTCTGGGGCCAAAGCTGGGCACAGCAGGGCAGCACAGTTCAGCCACAGCAGTCACATACGTACTTTCAGAGCTGGCAAGCCCTACCCAGCCACAGGTTCTTTGATGTGTGGCACAGAGTGAGTTTCTAATATTCATGCCTTCAAATAGGGCCAAAATTTGCTTAACAGTAATCGCTCATCAGCCTATTTGACAATTCACATGGAGTTTAAAAGACAGTTCCCAGCTTCATTTCTTTTGCTCAGACCAATAGTTCCATTGTTCTTAAAAAGAGAATTGTCTTTCATCACAAATAAACCACAAAATGTTTTTCTGTGTAGTAGAACTGAAAAGTGGTTTTCAGATACAATTGGTGTTTGTGTGCTTAGTGCTGGAGGTGGCCATGTTGCTGAAAAATGATGTTGCCTGTGTTGCCAACCATATGACAATTAACTCAGCAGAGGAGAGTGTATGAATCCATTTCCAACCTCTTTTAATAATAGGGTAACAACCAAAATGCTTTCTCCAGTGGTTAAACCAATATTAAATTTGCCTAGAAACTTGTTTACGGGCTTTTCTACTGGATTTGTCTATTGCCAATGCCATAAAGGACATCAATTTTCAGTAAGACAACTGCCTCCAGCACTGGGATTGGAAACGCCAATTGTAATTAAATTTTTTTTTTTTAAGCAAATGTTTTTTGCAGTTTAATTATGGCAAGAAACACTACTTGTTTTGTGAACTTACAGACTTTTGAACTCAGCAAAACTCTTTTTGGCATTCAGCAGCAAAAGTCCTGCCCTTGCTCATGTCAGTGGTGCACTTACTGCTCCAAACACAACACTGGATATTCAGACTTAAATAAAATCTGAACAAACTGTACTGCACCCAGGTTAAATATGCTGTAAACACTGATTATTTGCAACTCACATTTAATCCTAACCATGGGTTATGTATATTTTCCCTCTTTGGTATTTCTGGTGTAATCACAGCGTGAGTCACACAACCTATCAAAGTGCAGATATGAAATACAGTCGTTTTATATGTTTCTAAACAATGAAAACAGAAAAAGTAATCTCACAACAGCTAAATGTTTTCTATTTTCAAAAGGCTCTTATTGGTGACATTTCTCCCTGCACTGCTGTTTCTTCAATCACATAGCAACACAGCCTTTGAAATAACTTTTTTGTACTCAATATATAAGGTGCAGTGTTTGGAGAAACTGATTCTGCTCAAATGCCACCTGTTTAAATGCTAAATGGCATCAAAACCAAAGAGAGAAAAAAAAAGAATGACAGTCTAGTGGAGGAGACCACTCCCCTGTCTGGATTACTGAGATCCCCTGTTCAGTTATTTTTCTTGAATTTCAAAGTGGGTGTAGCAGAGTTAACTTGGTACAGTGCCTGACCATCTCAGCTTTCCCTCGTACAATCCTTCACAGGATTCAGGCTTGCTAAGACCCTGTACCATTCCCTGTTGAGACATGCCTGCAAGCTCCTCATGCTGGTTCTCAGTGTTGCCATTTCAGTTTTTAACTATGCATTTGAGTATCTGCTTCTAGCAAGGTACAGCTCAATTACTTTTTAGGAGGCATCAGTATATGTTGAGGCAGGAAAGCAATGATGAGACAGACATCTAACATCCAAATACTCTCAAACTTGGAGAATTTCAGATCTTCATCTAAACTCTTCAATTTGGCCTCACCTTCCTTCAGGAAACATCTCCATTTTCCTGAGCTGCATTCTTTTCCTGAGTGCAGTCCTCCTAGAGAAGCAGTCTTCACCTACACCACTTCAGTTACGCCCAAGAAGCAAATCCCAGTTGTTCCTGGTGCCAGGACAATGAGAAGATTATGAGTTCACCTACCAAATACCAACTAGGAACGAATGTCAAATTTTCATATTTTGAGATTTTGCAGCTTTGTGTAGAATTCATGTATGAGCATCTGTAGGGTTTAACTAGTGGGCACGAAAGGATCTGAGGAAAGAGTGCCACAGGTGTTGAATATCTACAGCAGTATCATTCAAGGCAGAGAAGATTCTCATCCAGTCAGGAAATGAAGAGTTAAGGGTTGAGCTTACAGAGTGGTGGAGTTGCTTGTCCTGTTTGCAAGAGCAAACAGAAGTGGCCAGTGCCAAACATTTCAATGCAAATCCATGTTATCAACTTCAGGATTATTCAGTTCTGCAGCCTGCCTTGGGCTCACCTCTGGAGAAAGTTTGAGGCAAGGGGAATATCATCAAGAAGGAAGAGTCAAAGGTTCAAAAGAAGATATTCAGGGACATGGAGTTACATGTAGCAAGAAGCAAGAGAAGGGAGAAATGGGAACACAAGAGGTTGTTATTATTTCTTTCAAGAGCAGAAGTTCTTTTCAGGATGGTTTATTTTTCTGAAACTTGCACGTATTGCAGCTGTATTCAAGAATAGAAAAGGGAAAACTCCTCTTTTTCCTCTTTCTTAAGCACAGTGTATCATTTTCTGTGCTTTCTAAACTATAAAATTAGCACTAGCAGCTGTAATACAAAAGACCCACAAAAAATCGCAGTCCCAAGCCTTCTGAAGTTAGTATGGCCTATTATGGATAGTCCTTGTAACACAGCCCTGAAGGGAAGTAAAACACTTGACTGATGTTGTCAGCTTTCAGAGTAAGCTCCTTCTGAGCTCCCACAATATGTTCTACTAGATTGAGCATCTGGTTGATACCACATAGAAATTCTCTCATGCCAACAATTTTTATTCTGTAAAATTTTTTTTCAGTTTCTCACCACAGGGTTTTTGAACACCCTAAGTTGTAATGGGAGTGAAGTCAGCAGGACATAAAGCCTGGTCAGATCTCTCTTTCACACCAGCTTTGCCCATACCGAGATAGCAGGAAAGTATGCTCATTATGGACTGGTTTTAAACATGTTTGCTATCTAGAAAAGCAGAGGGAAGTAGAAGATAATGTCATCTATATTCAGTGGCTTCAGTTTCTTCATTGCCATGGATGCATAGGGAAATTGAAAAATATTGGTCATCATGTTCCCCCAAACAGAAGCTTTCTCCAGTGTCACAAGTCTACATCTGAAATACTGATATGAATTACACCAAGTCAAGTAATGTACAGGTTTGTCAGAATGAATACATGCATAAGGCTTTTATTATTTTAATGCCACTATATTGTGAGATATTTGCATGCCATCTTCCATTCACATCATCTATATAGGATGTCAAGTAGGTTGTGCTTGCAATAATTTTAGGAATGTAATATTTTCAAGTTCAGGAAGTTAACAACTTGGGCTTTTTGCTTTGCACATCATAACCTTTTATGTTATCATTTGGTGAGATGAGGTGAAGACACAGAGGTGCATAAATTGGAGACCTCAGATCTGTGATTATGTTATTGCTGACCCTCATCACATCTAACATTACACTGTGCAGCTCTGCTCACAGGAAAAAAATAGTCAGAGAGAGGAGGCAAAGCGTAACTTGTTCACTTGAGAATAGTTATGTGTTGATAGGTATAAATCAGGATAGTTATGCTGCAGTCAGTGTTACATAACTGAGGATTTGGTCACAATAACTTCCCAATCTGCTTTGCAGATTGAAAATATAATCCAACTTCATTTTTTGCTGGAATGCTCATAGCATGAATAGTACACAGCAGCTCTAAAAGAGGGAGCTCTTATAAATGTCTCCTGCAACCACCAGAAGAGGCATGATGGATCTTCCTCCTTTCTAGCTGCTGTAACAAGTCCTGAGTCAGAGCTCGACAAGTGACCCAAGCACAGCCCACCAGCAAGCAGCTGGCCCAGGCTTCAGTAAGCACAAAAGGGCTGTGAGGATAGCCTTGCCCACACACAGACACTTTGCAGAGCTTGACATGTGCTTCTTGTCCATGCCATCTAATACCATGGCAATGTTTTAACACAAAAGTTGTTGTGGTGCTATCATGTCAGGATACTTGGAGATAGTCAGATTATATTTCCCTAATGCAGGACAGAGCTGTCTGTGCTGTGATCTGTCCTGAGGAGTTTGTGAGTGGTTGTAAGCACCCTACAACCCGTCTGTAATAGGCAATGGCTTTCTCATACATAGATATAATTTAATTAATAAAACAGATTTCATTCATCAGCTTTTTAAGGATATCAGGGAAGCTGAAAGTTGATGCAAACTCACAAGCAGAAGCAGGTCCTTTAAAGTTGACATGGCAGACATGGCATCCCAACTAACCTTCAAGAGAATGAAGATTCATAATGCCAGTGTCTAATAACTGTATCTCACTCCAATACAGGTATTTCAAGGCGATTCTGTGTAAACAGTGTCATTGCTTTGTGTCTTAATCTGTAAAACAACCAAATATCTCTCTTGCAGATATATGTTAAGGTTTAATGACTCTCCTGCCATAAAAATGTTGCTCAAGACTAATGAACAAACAAATATTTGCTTAAACCCCTTTGTGAAAGTCAAACATACTTTCAACAACTATTCATGTATTTATTGTCAGATGTGAGTCATCACTTAGGTGCCTGGCCTTGTGCTCTTAGCAGCTAATGCCAGTAGTTTCACAGCATTTCTTCACTCGTTTTTCCCTCTTTCTACCCCTACTTCCGTCTCCAGTAAGAAGCAGCCTGGAGAATCTTTTGTCAGTGGCAGAACTTACTCTCCTTCAGTGTTGTGTGTGCCATAGTGACAGCTGATCCCCTTGCTGCCCATGAGGCAGCAGCAGCCTTTGGAGGCCACCTCAGCCCCATATTCCACACAGCAGCCCTTTGCTTCTGTGCTACTCTGGGGTCCTGCCAACCAAGTGAGTGCAAGGACAGCCACCTCTTCTTTTTCCTCTCCCCAGCTTTCCAAGGGTACCAGTGGAGGATTGAGGTTGTGTTTGGTTCCTCTTCTGACTGTTGGTGTGCCAGCAGTGGGTCTCCCTTCCAGCAGCTTGTCATCACTTCTTTGCCAAAACTTAGCATCTCTTTCTAAGTTCTCAGCTAGGTTCTTTGCATGGCCACTCCCTCATCTGTCACAGTCACAATGAATAGGTTCACCCTGAACAGTTCAAATACCAGGGCTCTGCTAACCAGCCCCATATCTGGGGCACTGGCCATTTCATCCATCTGCAGCTGGAGATGGATGGACATGTCCACCCTTATACTCAGTATCTGGAAAGTTCCCATAGGGTTTGCTTCCTGAGTACATACCATGAACTTAGAAGGTGCATTAATAATAGGGACTTATTTCTTGTGTTACTGAGTGACATTAAAATTGTGTGTCAATGCTTGTTTTATTTTTATTCTGCTACTAAACAAGCTGAAGGCTTTGAGGATATTTTTTGTTCTCTTGTGTCAGAGGGTCTACCCAGAATGTAAAAGAAAATCAATGTTACAGGGTTGTGTAACTGTGGGCTTTTTTTCATGTGTTTCTTGTTTCATTATGAGGAAGGAATTAAAAATCCCTCCTAGACAGTACTTAAAATATCAAAGTCATTGTTTAATGCCTTTGAGTCACTGTACGACTAATTCAGTTGCACAGTGTAGTGCAGTTTCACGGTATGTGAAACACAGATAGTAGGGAGGAATGATTGGGAAGTTGAATAAACACAGCATTAGTTTGCAATGTCTGAAACTTTCTGATGACTTCTTTAGCAATGATCCAGCACAACAGCTCATCAGCAGAAGTGACAACAGAAGCCTTTAAACCCAAAGCCCCTGCCTCCTCTACCTAAGCTAAGCTAGCTGGGTTCATGCTGGCTGGAGGCTCTTGACCATCCTCTGAACCAGTCACAGGGGGTGGGTTGGATCAGCACTGGATGTCAGCAGCTTTTGGTGAGGTAGACAAAGGTCAAATCTCTGATGATCTCTGCGGCTTTGCAGGACCATCCAGCAAAGATGAGCCTCAGCTGGTCAGGGTCCAAGGCAGCGGAAGACAAGACACTCATGAGGGCAGTGCACAGCCAACCTGGCTCTCTCATTTAGTTAGGTGTGGTAGTATTTCGCCCACAAACTTTCTTCTGATGCAGGCTTTATGTACATAAAAACAACAAGACCTGGGGCCCTGTCTGCTCTCTGAAAGCACCTGTTAGCCTCCCCATTTCCTCACCAAGACTGCTGCAGCTGATATGCCTAAATTAGACATTCCCTGCCCCAGCCTCCTTACCCACATGTAGATCTCCCAGTGAAGGTGTCCACACCTCGGTGTGAGTTAGGTGTTCCCACACATGGGAGTGCCAGTGTCCTGAAACAAGCACTCCCCACCCGGCCCTTAAAGCCAAACTGAAGCCACGTGGTTTGGGTATATCTGTGGTTGGTAAGCCACCCTGTGGGAGTAAAACACACTCTGATCATGAATTCCTGCTCTGGTTTCATTTATTCCCACAAAAAAAAAAAAAAAAAAAAAAAAAAACCACAAAGAAATATATTTAAGCTATCTTGGTCACCATTCAAGTGCTGATGCTTAGTGTTTGCAACTGATTAGTATTACCACTGAATCACAGATATTTCCTGTATTAAGTGGCCCTAAAAGTCAATGTCAACATTTTAATGACAACAGCAGTATTGTAGGTAGTGGCAGTTTGGCAAAGAGAGAAGGTGGGAGTGAAATTATTCTTTAATGAACATCCTGAATGGGCACAGATAGAAGAGGAAAAGGAGCAAAAAAGGGAAAGGACAAAGAAGCACACACATGCTCATAAAAGTTTCTGACAAGCTAAAAGCCTCAGAAACAAATTTGAGTTTAAAAATGCATTTGAAAAGTTACATACTCACTTTTGTACAGAACAACAATGGTGGAATGCTAATAACATTTAATTTCCCTTGACTTCTAACCTTCTTAACCTGCTGTGCTGCTAGAACAGCGCTGTAAATCAAAATATGCTGTATTGTATGGTGAACATGTGTATTGAGTCATTCCAGACTGCCTGGTGCTTTTTAAAAACAAAACTCACAATAGTGTTTGTGCTGTTTTCCATTTTTCATAGACCTTTCCCCTCAATCATGCTGCAACTGGTTAGGTTATGTATTAAAAATACAATATAAAAAAGAGGGAGGGAAGATGTAGGGGTAGATGTAATACCACAGAAAGTGCAGCACAGACAAATAGGCCAAAATATCCTTGACATTACTTTCCCCTTTGTTCTAAATGTTCTTCCAATTTCAATAAAACCAAATTGGAATACTGCCTGGGGTCTACTAAATCATTAGTAAATTAAGAATCTGTTTTTAATAACATTTCACTTGTAAATAATGCATTAATTGACTTGCTTGAAAGTTAGCTTGAATGTTGGAAACTCTGGCACTAAATGTGTAATGAAAGAAGTGTGCTGTTTGAGGAGGCTGGATGGTAAATGTAACAAATTAAATATGACAGTTGATATTTGTGAAAATGGTGATATAATTAGAGGACACCTGCAGCTGTTTTCCAACCAAAACAACAGAAATTAAACATGTATAAAGTATGTGTGTCATATTTTCTCTCGGCATGTTTCTTTTATTCTCTTTAGGGCTTTTTTTAATGTATGTCTTTCTATTTTTCCTTACCTTTTGTCAGGTCATATGAGTAACAGGTGTCTACTTATCCAATTATACCATTTATTAGAGCTGTAAGAGATAATTTTGCAGTGTAAAGACAAAGAACCTGAATCTTATTTACCAAGCAAGAGCCGGAAGTTAGTAGAGCAAATGACTCATGCCCGAGCATCCTTTAACCCTGGGTAGTTGGGAGTAGTCAAGAATTACACCAGGACACTTCCTGTGCAGTCCTCACCTGCAGATAGCTCACTTAGGTATTTCTCCACCCTGGCTTTGATAGTCTTGGCAAGGATTTCTGTAAACTAAAAGGTGATGTGATGCAATGTATAAGTGTTGCAAATGTGTAGTGTTCCTTCTTGGCATGTGTGCAGTTGAAAGAGAATATGATGCTGCCCTGACCATCTCACAAGGGTTTTGAACACCAAGTTTCTAATGATAAAGGAAAAATGTGAAGTTCTTAAACAACATAGATCCCCATGCCACTGCTGGGAAAGTGTAAAGCAAATTGACCAAAGATGACCAAAAGTGATACATTTTTGACCTGGAGCCAACTATTCCGGGTATTTCAGTTCATGGACTCTTTTCCATCTGTCCTTGCTCCTTTCCAGTTGGTGTAAGGACAGAATCCTGCCAAAGGAGATAGAATTTAGACTTGCAAAAACAGGAGTCTCTAGACTGACTTTCTTCAGAGTTACAGCAGTAACGAGGCAGTGGAATTACTCAGGTATAAATAAACAGAGCCTAAATGGAACATAAAATTTTACTCCTACTTAATGCCATGTGGCCATTTTGCCTGGTGTCAGAGTTAATGGGCATAGAAACTGCACTGTTGGACTGGGCATGAGGCACACTGGAGCCAGTACCACTTCTGTACTCAAAGGTTCCACCTGAGGAAGGACTTCAAGCTGTCCCAGAGTTGCTTTTGCTAGGCTTTGACATGCAGCAATTTCCCCACAGTGAAAGGAAAAACAATACAGGGCAAGGCAAGCTGTCCTCACCATGAGGCTCTGCTCTCATTGGGGAGTTTTCTCTGTAGCTGAGGCACACAGAGCAAACTTATGTGGGGAAAGTCCCATTGCACCACACAACCAGCTACAGTGGATACTGTAAATCTTCAGCATGCCCTTTATCAGCTGTCAGAAACACAGACATTCATAAACAAAGGAGAGCAGGAGACCAAAATTCACTTTAAAATAAACAATGTGGACTTTGATTTGGAATGTGCTAACAGGAGAGATATGAGCTATTTAAATAAACATACCAGCCAATTGTGTCAACTTTGCTTTGGGGGCAACAATACCTTTGTTACTGGGGTTTGTATCTGTCTTGATTAGAGCCATGTCAAGCAGCTGTTGAGATTGAGTCCGATGACAGATAGGATGTAACGTACATGACACTGGAAGCAAAGTATCATGGAGACAAATTGTGTGATGGCTGAGAAAATCTTCACAGGCTTTTTCAGATATGGCAGACTTCTTCGCTGTAGATGCAAATATATTTATTTGTCTTAAAGTTACAGACTTATGGCTGCTCTTGCAGGTACCTGTTTTTATGTAGTAACTTCCATTCTCCACTGCCTCCCCCAGCCCAAGCAGGGGGCTTTTTCCACCCTGCAGCTTCTGGGTAGCACACTCTGCATGCTCCGTTTATTCCTACAGTGGTGTATATGACAATTATGGAAGAGAAGCCGTTTGCCGCCTCCAAGGACGAGGCAGTAATAAAGTTCCACAGAAAGTGCACCCTGCTTTTCTTGTTATAAATCACACCAACACATAGTCAGGCTAGTGCCACCTGCTTGTGCAGCTTTCAAGACGTGTTCCCCCTTAGGCTGATTTTACAGGTACTATTTCCTGCTCATCATGTAGATCTCAACTGACTTGATGGTAATTGGTGATGGAGCTTGGTAGGCAGGTGATATAGAAGAGGTGCAGCTCACAGGGCCAGGTTCCAAACTTCTGCTGTGTCAGCAGTCACTCTGTGACTCTCCTTTTCAGGAGCAAGATTTGCACTGTGTTAAAGCTAATGGGAATTCTTACTCTTTAAAAGAACAAATTTCTTGAACAATTTTCTGCTCCTATTCTCTATGGGCCTTTGCATTGGTAACCAGTAGTTTCTATGAGGTAAATGTATCAAGAGCTGCATTTCTCAGGTAAAAACCATAAAGTAAAAACTATTACAATATTTACCAGAAGAAAGGCATGCTTCAGCCTCCCTTCATTTTTCACTTATACAAAAACTTTCCCATGGATATCAAAGCTGATAATACACCTTCGTTTTGGTTTCTTTTTAGGGCATTTTGCAGAATGCTGACTTTCTGAATGGATCAGGGATCCATTACAATTCTTATTTCTTTTATCAGTATATTCAAACACTGTAGATACTCAATTTACCTAAAACCCCTCGTTGATTAAATAGCATCAGCAACAGAGATGATGTCTCCAAAGACTAA
Organism: Sylvia atricapilla; assembly: GCF_009819655.1. Taxonomy (NCBI): domain Eukaryota; kingdom Metazoa; phylum Chordata; class Aves; order Passeriformes; family Sylviidae; genus Sylvia; species Sylvia atricapilla. The sequence goes on along the minus strand of NC_089148.1, from coordinate 19,565,622 downwards.
TTGTTTTTCATAGTCTAAGGGGAACATGCCTAGGAAGATGGCCTTCAGCTTGTCTGTAGGTTTGCAGCAGCAAATTAGAGAACCAAAGCTACAAGGGGTTTGACTACACCCATATTTGCTTTTCAGGGACAAATTTGTTGGCTTAAATTAAGCCTGCTAAAAATGTGCCAAGATTTGCCCTAGCCAAAAAAAAAATGCCCCTTCCTTGCCTATGTAATGAATGTTACACTGATTTGAAGGTTTTCTTAGCTATAGACTGCTACAGATCAAGATACAAGCCTAATCATTAGGAAAAAAAAAATTAAAATTTAAAAATTAGTATTCCCAAACATAAGGAAGATGTGCTGGCTTGGTTAAATAAGGCACAACTGGTATTATTTAATTAAAATCTAGAGTGCAGCTGTTCGGGGAAAATCTAGCCAGTTTCAGATAGAAAAATATGCCCTAATAATGTGTTTCAACATCATTTTGATGCTAAACTCAAGAGTATGGTAGGTGTGAATGTTTTGCATGCGCATGCATATGTATACATACACATCTGTGTCTCTGACAGAGGGAGAAAAGACAAATGTGTTCAAATATGTTTTCTCTATTGAGAGAAACCATAAATAAAACCAGACTTACGTGAGCCAGCAGCCGGGAGGCTCCGAGGATGCACAGTGTGTGCTTAGAGGGTGAGGACAAGGGGACATGATGCTGGGAGCTGCTTTGCCTATGCACATGAGCCTGGGTTCTCTGTCTTTGTCCACCCGGACACACACAGTGGACAGACAAAAAATGTCTTTGTTTGCTTTCTTTGCTGAGTGAAGAATCATTTTAACTATGCAGTTTTTCAGTTTTCTCCAAGAATTATGAAGATGCATTCATTTTCTATAAAGAATAATTATTAGTTAGTTACATTTCTTGTTACATCAAAACTTACGGGCTAACATCTTGTTTTGCTACCTAAAGCAGAGTATTTCAGCTTTTGAGAGAAATAATTGTATGTATTAGTCTGGCAGAAAAGAATAGCAACTTTTGGAGGATGTTTCTGAGAAACAAGGCAGTTATGTAAACTGAGGAAAGAGAAATACAACACTGGGGAGAGTTTTGCTGCCATTATTATTTATTATGGTAACTATTTATACTGCACTGTAATTTTGTGTTACATTCTTCAAAGAGTAAAAAAAGAAAGCGGTGAGACCCAGAGTACACTGGGCTGCACATACCTGTAGCCATACTTTTCTACACATAGTATCTGACTGAGTAAGGGCTGGGAAAAATAAACTAAGCTACTTTCCTCTCCATTCTTGGGTTGGCAATCCAGGTTTCTGAAGCTGTGTCTCATCCTGTCCTTACTATATTCCCTTTGCAGGGCAAGAGATTTTTGAGCAAGACCTCGCAATCCAAGGAGTTCTCAGGGTGACAGACCTGTTTTCCCTTCTGCTCTCTCGAGCAGTGCAAAGCTGCCAGAGAGAGGGCTGAAAATCAGGCCTCACGGTAGCTGTCACAGGGAGCTTGCAGTGTGCAACAGATGGATATACAAAAAGACAAAATGGAGCAAAAGAAGGAGCAGGCAAAAGAGGTTAAGCTCTAAAATAACTTAAGATCATTTTATTCATCATACCTTCAGTTGGAGCAATGCCATCCATAAGTGATGAACAGGGGTCTTGATGGTATTGTGATGACAACATTCTTTTATTTCTGTTCATTAAATAATTGACATTTGCAGAATTTTACCCTCCATGTAGCATTTGTCCAGAACAGGTATATTTTTCCTTAGATTTTCTTCTCTCTCTGTTATTTTACACCCTCTGTGTAGCAATTGTTTGATCATTAAGAGTAAATAGTTCACCTTTTCATGATTCACCTTTTGTCTGCAAGTGATATTCACTTCATTTTGAAATAGGTTTCATTTGTCAAGAGGTAGTAGTGGATGTTCTGCTTTCCCTACATCCACAATTCCCATAGAGGAGCTCCGTAGCAATCCCAGGCTTTTTGCTCCCCAAGTTGCTGTCAAAGAATGGGCAAAATCACTAGGGTAGCCAGCTTGCCAAAAGCAGTAAGCAAGGTAAAATGGCCTATCAGAGGGAACTGAGGTGGGGAGGTGAGGCAGGGAATATCTGAAGCAGAGAAAGGAGTCTCTTACTCCATCGATACAGACTTAAGTCTGAAATTCATGAAGATGAGAGTGAGGGGGAAAAAAAATCAAGCCACAAAGTCTGGGATTTTTTCAGTAGTTGTAGTCCATAAAAACCAGCAATGCTGTATGAGAGAGCTAAAGACCAGAGGAGAGAGGGGGACCTGGAGAATGAGATGAGTGAGGCAGGAGGGCCAGGTCAGTGCTAAATGGGATCAGGGCACAGGAGCTTGCAGGAGGAGGGAGCTGGCGTAACAACTGCCAAGTGGGCATGGCAGAGTGCAGGTGAAGGAAAACTTGCCCTCCAAACTATTTCCTAGTTGTATTGGTTTTCCTGCTCTCATCTCTAACACCTGGAAAAAGAAGCATGACAGCTCCTGTTGTGTCCTGCCTGCCTGCCTGTGTGCCCTCAGGGATTTTGAACCACAAGGAATCCACATGTTGTTTGGAGCCATGGAACTGTGCAGAGTAGGCTGCCACCAGGAGCTCCTCAGGCTCTTCTTAACATGCCTACTGTGCCTCCTGCTCTTCCCAGGCACAGTGAACCGAGCTGAAGAGCCTGAATGCTGAATATGTTTGTTCTTGACAATTTAAATTAGACCCTTATATTTAAGGCATGTTTTTCTATGTTATCTACTGCCTGAATCTCAGATGCTGAAAATATTCACACAGCTCTTCGTTCTTTGGGGAGCAAGACATGGGTTTTCCCCAGTGGCACAGTGATAGCTTCTGATCCGCCAGCCTCCCGCTGTCCACTGTCATTGCAGCTCACAGTCAGTGAGTGGCCCGAGGAATAGCTGGCACTCAAGGACCCCCCTCCAGTGCCCATAACTCTGAAACTACATGACATCTTAACCTTTATGAAATTTCTTCAAGACAGCATTTTAAAACACCCAAATCTTTCCTGACCTTTACATTTTAGTAGAGGGGGTTTGTTTTGTTATTTTTTTAAATTGATGTTCCTATATTTTTTCTTTAGCTGTGGCATTTTTAAGCTGGTTCAAGAGGAACTTTGCTTTGCCCTTCCCATCCTTGTTGAGCCCAATCATTAATCATAAAGGGAAAGTACTCCAGACTCAAGCCTAACTTTATAATGTTTTTATGTTTGTGACATTTTATCCCTCTCAGCCAGTGGGAAGTTCTTATCCTTTTAATTTGTAATCTGTTAGATTTCAGTTTGACACTGGATGCTGACTCCCTTTGCAGAGTCTCATCCACATTCTCACCTGTTTCACTGGGCTGTGGCCTGGTGATGGTATATCAGGTGTGGAGATGATTCGGCATTCGCCCAAGGGGATCAGTGATTGGTGCCCTGGATCATCAGGAAGGTGAGCCCTTTTCATATGAGAGAATCAAAATATCTTCAAGAGAAAGCTAATGGTTCAATTTGACAGTAATACACTGCCTAAATCCAGAATAAATCTGTTGAGCATTTCAGCAAAGCTGATAGTGCAAAGCTGACACAAGCGAGGAATCAGTCCTGGCATTTTTACATGAAACTGTGAATATTTGCAAAGGAAAACTGGAAACTCAAAAGCATTGCAGGTTTTTTCTATGGCACTTGCTCTTTTTACTGTAAGTAGAAGCTCTGTATCCTGCAGCAAGCAGAAGTCTACTATAAGACCTCTCTTTTTTATAAAGGGAGAACTTTCTGCATTTGTATCTAATCATTACCGAATACAATCTCATCAAATCTTTCATGATATCAGGCAATTACAACACTCAAGGCTCACAGTCTAAATACTCTCTAGTGGTCCTTTTGGATTTGTTTGTATAGTATGGTTCTGTTGCAACTGGAGAACACAGACACAGCCTTGTAGGCACAAGGATGAGTTCTGCTAAGCCTGTGTAAGTCCCTGCTCTTTAGCCCAAAAAAACTGAAGGTCAGTTCAAAGCTGCTTGTTGAGGGAAACTAATCCTGCAAACAGTACATTCACTGGCCATTATTTCCAAATCCAAACTATCTTATAGTCATGAAATGGAAAGTTTATGGGGAAAACAAATGCTGCATTTATTACTGTGATGCAACATTCATAAAATATATTTCATTGGGGGGGAGTTTACACAGGGGGTAATGAGATTTTTCCTTTATACATTATTTACAACTGCTTAATCCAGGTGCTGTAGGTTATTTTTTTATCCCTCAGTTTCACAGCTACAAAACACTTCAGTATTTCTAATTTATTTCTGCTTACAATACAGATGTTCTCAATTGTGTCTCTAACTACATTTGAACTGTTATGATCGCTTTTATTTGTTTGTGTCACTGTACACTTAGAGGTTGAATGTGCACTACACAATAGTCAGGTTCCAAGAAGGCTGTAAAAAGCCTCTGGTGATTTAGTTACCAACAAATTAAACTATGCCTAACAGTATTATCTTTATCATTAGTGGTTTTAATCTTCAGATGATTTCCTTGCTGTTTATATTGCTCTGTGCATGGGCTCTTATATCTTCACATAAAGGTTTCATCCTTTTAAACAGCATTTTTCAAGATGACCATTTGGAAACAACATTTGGAGGAACATTTGGGTTGCATCCTCTAACTAAATTTCCAAGCTGTTGGTAACGGACTAAAGAAAATGTGGTCTGCACTGAATACTAAAGAGCTGCAAATGTAAGAGCCTTGAAGGTTATGTGTAAATATTGACATTTTTATTTTATTTAGCATACAAAAATGAACTTGCAATGTTGCTTATCTGATCATACAGCAGTGACTGCATCTGCATCATCTGAGATGTATTCCTCACACTTCTGACTTTCATAGGTGTTCCAGACCCTTCCCTCTGAGGATGTTATTGATGTCCCTGATTAGGGAACAGATATCTGGGGACAGAGTGTCCATATAGGAACATGTCAACCAAGAGGCAACAAATGGAAGCAAAGAAAAAAAACTCCTTTCATCTTCAAAGGCCATGTTGTATGTGCAGATATGGGTCCCAATAAAACCATTAATGTTCTTTCCTGAGATGTGTAATGGGACTTCAGGGCACTCAGCATCCAGCAAAACAAGGTCTTTGGTTCATCCTAGAGGAAGCACAGAAAAATAACTGTAACATTAAATATACCCCAACTGTTCTTTTCACTTAGCCATACTGTCCTTTCCCTTTGAGTGTGAGTCTGTTATCATTTCTTTTTAACCAGAAACCTCAAGGTCTTCATATTTACATGCTTTTTTCTTAAAACACTGAAAAAGACTCTGATGTGCAGATAACAAAGCTTGCAGTTCTTCAGGGCTGTTATTTATACTAAATTAATTTATATGTTAGGTACTAAGATGGTCACTGTGCAGTCGGTAATTCCAGGGCATGAAACCTGAGGGCTCCACAACATTCCCCTTAAAATCTAGTCAGAAAGCCATGAAATCTTGGCTGTTCACATGACAGAGCTGGATAACTGCTTCGTGAATGGCACTACAGTCACAAAAATCCACAGTAATGATTTGAGAACACATTGGTTCTCTCCCTGGACAGCCTAACCTGAAAACACCAACACTATCAGGGATTTTTCTGAAGTATCTGCTTCCCGTTTTTAGTCCTCCTAGTTCCTGCACAAAACCCTGATATGCCGTTTGCATCAGCTGGCTGCCTCTTGTGCTCCTCTGGGGGTGTCTTGAAGATTATTTTTTTTTATTTCCACATGTGAGAGAAGGATTTCATAAATTGCAGAATCATAAATTTCATTAAGGGAGCGGGAGGAAAAACAGTAACTTCTTGTGCTACATGCAGCCTTATGTAATTTACATAAATATTGCCAATCTCTTTAGCAGATAGAGTAATTAAGAAATGACCAGCATGGCTCTTGTTTAGTCATCCTCCTTGTTCTTCCCTTGCTAAAAGAGAACAAGCTTCACTTGTTCTCTCAACCTGGGCATCTTCCATAAACTTAATTTAATATGGTCTTCCTTTTACTTACTTGCTAAAACGTTTCTGACTCTCCCAATCACCTGCTTTTATTGGACACAGTGGTGAGCCTTACCAAGAAGTGCAGTACTCTGCCTACAGAGATACTTTGCCCAAATCAGACAGTTTGTCCCTGATCCACTTGTCTTGAGGAAAGTCAAGCGTCAAGGTAATCAGGCCAGCACGCATTTGGCAGCTCATGCATAGTACGGAGAACACATATTATTTGTCCTTTTGAATTCATTTTTCCTTGCCTTGCAATGGAGTAAGTAGCCTCACTCTGTATTAGTCAAAGCTGAGAAGGCTGCTTCTGTGCTTCCAGAGTAGTCCCATAGTGGCAGTGGAGCGCTGTGGAAGTAAAAGACAAGAGACATATGCCAAGGAGGAAGTGTGCTCTGGAGGGGTTGAACCCATGTCTGTCATCCCCAAATGTGACCAAGGGCAATCCTATGGTGGCTGGTAGGTAAATGTGTCTGTCCATTCAGTTTGTGGCTTCTAGCTGGGGTCATGGAAAGGCTCCATTGCAGAACTGACAGGAAGATGTCCCATGCCAGCCAGATGAGTGACAGTGCTAGAGTATTAACCTTCATGGTCATCTGGTCCAATGGGCTGAGAAAATTAATTCTTCCTGCTTCTTTATTTGGGTGAAGTAGGGGGCAAGTGGGCAGTGGAAATTTCTGCAAGGCCTAAGGAAAGGAGACTAAAAGGAGAAATAAACACTCAAGCTTCTGGAAGAATTAGCAACTTTGGACACTTAATGGTGGGACTCAAAAAACCTGGTGTGATGGGAGGGAGGATCAACAGTTAAGAGGAGAGCTCTGAATTGCACGGAAAAAAGACGGACAACTTAGAGGAACCTAATGTTACCCAAAACATCAAATGTTGCTGAGAACTTGGAGTGTGAGTAGAAATTATTGTGTTTGCATTGCCCTGTGTGCCTCTGTGCTATCTAAGCATAGTTTTGTTTGGGGGCTAAGTGCATATTATCATACTGCAGAAGAGATAGCAAGCAAAGATCCTCCACCCAGTAAATACATCAGAAGGGCCTGGAGCAGAAATGGTACTACTGCCTACCAATATTTAAGAGAAGCTTAAAATATCACTAGATTTACTGTAACCTCCATTTGGGGCTTGCATTTCAAGAAATACAGTCCAGCTAGAGAAGAGAGCAAAAAAGTATATTCTGAAGTCTAAAAAATAATTGCTCTGTGAGGGAAGATGGAATGATCTGGTATTGTCTAACCTAAGCAAGGGTCTTAAAGAAGATAATGTGGCTTTTCAACTACACAAGAAACACTGCTCCAAAGAAAAGGATAATCAAGGAAATCCTTTCCTGAGGAAATATTTTCCCGAGGAAAGTAAGTGCCAACAGGCTTCAATTATGGTAAGAAAGATGTCAGTTAATTATCAGTAAATATTTGGTATTCCCATAGGAATCTGGTGGCATACAGCAGTAGATCAGGAAGGCATGGAGTCTTTGTCACTGGACATCTTTATGAATAGGCTAGACAGTATCTAAAAGTAATTGCAAAGGCATAACAGACCTTGTGTGCCTGACCAACACAGAGTGGTCAGCTGAAAGCCAGTGAGTACCTTCTGAGTAAAATCTAGATTCAGGTCACTTTTGCCACTGGGACTTCAGGATGAGGTGGGAGGCAGCGAATCCCTTGTGTGTTTTGACAATGGGAATCTCCCTCAACTTTGGAAGCAGATTTTTTGTCAACTCAAAACACTTTTCCCCTGCCAAACCCGTATACTACCTTCATCTTATCTAGAGAAAGCTTCAGCCAACTGGCTTTCATCCATGTCTTATCTCTGCCAGACACAAGGAAGCTGTAACATATGGCTTCAATGAAAAGGAGACATAGAGCTTGGTGTCATCAGGATATTGATGACATTGTAGCCTATGCCATTTCACAATATCCTCAAGTGGTTTCATATGGGTTTTGAATAAGAAAAGTAACAGCAGTGAACCCTCTGGTATTTTAAGCTGCAAGTTCTGGGAGAGAAAGAAACATTTATCCATGCTTTTGGGATCTTCTTGACAGAAATTGTCAGAACACTTCAAAGACTTTCTTCTCTCCTATCAGCCATTTTACCACAAAAGCAATGTGAAAGAGCAACAGGAAGCAGACATCATGTCTGGACTTTGGTCTGACTCAGATGCAGTGGCAAAGCACAGGAAGAGTTAGCAATATTAACTTAAAATAATGTATTACAGTATGTATGTGTATGCATGTGAGTCTGATGAAGTCATGTCACCATACCATGACAGAAGTTTCCTACCTTTGCTGTAAAATTACTAATGTCACAAATCCAAACCTACAATCTGACTATTAAATGAGAGAATAAACTTTTTTTTAGTTTAGGAATTTGAGTCTCAAGAGCTATAAAATTAGAACATTCAGCTCAGCTGAATGTCTGCAGAGGTCTCGCAATGAGACCTGCTTTAATAGATCACAGGACAGACAGATAATTGCTTAGTTGGCTTAATCAACCAGTAAAAGTAACAGGTGAAGTGATGTGACCCTTGTGTGAAAAAGGGAAGTTAGATCCCACTGATAAAATGGGGGAAGATGATATAAAATCTCACATCAGTATTAGCAGTTACTCTCTAGGCAGATGTGTCTTTCCCCCCAGGCTTACATCCATCTGGAGTTCCAACCTGCACTGTGCCAAACAAGATTAACTTAAATGCCCAGCCATTTTGTTTGGAGTGTATCATTGGTATCCATCTTTGGTTGGTATACAGATTTGCTAATTTCTATGGTACCCAGTCTTGGAAGGTCTTAGCTTGTTAATCAAAAAACGTATCAGTGGATTATTACCTATGTGTCACAGTCTCTGTCATCAGTGATGAAAAAAATGCACTGAAATGACAATATATGCCTGTCACATGCCTCAGCTATAATAATAGAAATAAAAGAAATACTCCAGAATCTAGTTAGCTCACCTTCCTCAACCATTTCAACATAACCACAGGGAGGGTGTCCTGGAGGTCCCAGATTCTTCACTGGAAGACTTTACAAAATAAAGCCTTATTATTAAGGCCATCTGACTTTTCTCCCTTCCCTGCTGTGGTATTTGGTGAAGAAGACATAAACCATTCCAGTGAAATGTTCAGGTCTGAAAAATGGTGCATTTTGCACCAAAAACTTGGAGGCTGACAGGTGCCTAAGTAGAGAAGGAGATGGATGAGTAAAGTGTTGAAGCTGGTCCACCACAATCCCACTGCAACAGAGAGAAAGGGAGCTCTACATACAGGGATTGATGTAGGGTAGATGTGAAGCAAAGGAGTGAAATCCATCTTGTCTCCTTCTAAGAGATGCCAGCTGAGCTGGAGTGATGCTGTGCAGTAGATTGCAATGAAAACATGCAGCTTGTGATAAGCTGACAGGAGCTGGTCTGAGCATAAATAGCTTAGAAACATCAGTGGGTAAAGGGAAAGCTTTTGCTTTTGTGTTTTAAAAGGACATATTTGCTATGCTTTGCTTTTTAGACTATAACACATTATGTTAATGCCAGCAACTGTATTTATAACACCTTCCACTTCCCATGTGTCAAATTTTTGTCCTTATATGTGCATGTTCTCATTTTTTTTGCTATGGAGCCATTATAACTATCGTTAGAACTTTGTGACTGAGGATATTAGACTTTCTCAGCATGACTAACTGTTTTCTCAAGACGTCCTGGCTGCAGTGGTGTAACTGTGCTGACATTTGCACAGACGGGCAGATGGTGCCTGGGACATGTCTGGTTGCAGTGCAGACCTGAAGATCCTAGATGAAGAAGCTGAGCCACTGTGTTTTGGCCTGATTTATAAGAAAACTGCTTCTCAGCAAATACAGCCCGTGTTATCCTTTCTGCTAATGGAAAAAAAAAAAAAAAGTGAGCAAAACAAGCCCACAGCTAAAACATGTTTTGGCCAAAGGTCATAATGACTTATATGTGATATCTGTGTGTGTTTGTTCCATACCAACTAAAACATTTAATGTCCTTGGGTAACACAGAAGACGGCAAACATCCACAAGTTGATTGACTATAGGAGGTTATAAGATATATCACAATTGGTAAATTGTGCTTGAAAACCATGCAGAATGAGAACAAAATGATGTAACTGGGAAATTGTCTTCTAGAGATGGAATCTGAATTTTGATTTCCCATTATGTGGAATTGTTTATTCCACTCTCAATAATATAAAGTAGTTTATTTATCACTCTCAAGAGAGATTTTGCATCAAGGAAGCCATCAGATGTTGTTAGGTTCACTGAGAAACAATCCTTTAGATAGAAGGAGAGGGACAGTAGGCATGGCGTACACGGCACAATGAACAGATTCAGTGAAATCCAGTTGTTTCCTAATTCCATTTCTGAGAATGAATCAAATAATTTGTTACAGATAACTAGCTAATGTCCACTAGCTGCTGACAAGAATTTTCTGTCCTGCTTTGTGATTGACCGCTAAGTAATTTGAATGGTTTTGAGTTGAGGGAGTTGTCATGTTCTGGCCTGCTCAACTTAGTGCAAAGGTCTCTTGCCATACTCTCTGCAGCTTTGCTAATGACTTCCTGCTCTGGATTTTTGTGTTTAACTTCCAATTTGAACCTGTTTGGGAAAAACTCATAATTGTAACACCATATTAGAAGTTGCTTTTCATGGATACAGCTAATGGAATTTATGCAGTAAAATGCTACTACTGAAGTCCTCTGATAAGCCACACAGACTAGCAAATTGCTGATTTAGGGTGGATAGGGTGGCAAATGTTATCATGTGTTTGAAACTGGTTTATGCATATATCACTCTATTTTTTAACAGTCCAGAGAATTACAGAAGCCTTCAGCAAATACAGCTCTCTGTTTTAAGCACCAACATCATAACGGGTTTTTATATTCTTGCTCTGCTCTGCACTCGCAGTAGTCCTGGAAAAGTGCCATGGACTTCAAAAGTCAAGGCAATACTGCAATTACATAGAATTAGAATTTAGCCCTTTCTTTAGCAAAGAGATTAGGTGATGTAACAAAACCAATGAACCAAGGCCAGCTGTGGTGTAAACAGTGATTTTACTTCTTGATCCAAATTCTTAAATGGTGCAAATGAACCTGCCATGTTCTAACAAACACTTTTTTATCTCCTTTGTGTCAGCAGCACAGACAAAAGGGTAGGAATGGCAGCAAAAAAAAAAAAAAAAAACCAAACAAAAAACAAACAAACAAACAACTGTCCCCTCCAAAAAAACCCTATTTAACATCTTATATGTGACACAACTCTTCTACTTCGTCTTTTCTTTGTTACTGCTTTTCCTGCTGCATGCCCAATTCTGCACTTACTGATGTGGGAGCTGAACATGGCCAAAAACTGACTATACTTTCATCAAGATTCATATATAAAAGGGCATCATATTGCCTATAGATTTCTGAAATTTAAATCTCCAGCTAGGGCAGATGTAAACTTCTTTGAAGTATAAAGATAGCTCAGGCAGGTGGGTTCAATGAGTTACATGTAGCAACTGGGATAAACAAGTATGTGCTGATTCTTGTGATTAGGCCAGAAAAGCTCTCTCAGTGTTGTCCTGTGCTGTAGAGATCTATCTTGTAATCAAGGACTGAATATTTAAGGCTTTGAGCACACACTTCTGTACTGAAACATCTAATAGATGGGATTGCTGGGCCTTCAACCAGGCTTTCTTGTTCTGTGGCTTTCTGGGATCAGCAAATATCTGGGGAGCAAATTCTCAGCTGCTGAAGCTCCATCGTTGCAGGTTGGTGTTGTTCAGGACTGTGGAGGAGTCCCAGCTCATTCCCATTCTGGAAGCAGTGACTAGGAACTGTCCTAAGCCTCACATTGTCACGTGTCACTGCACTGGTGTGTGCCAAGAGGTGAAGTAAGCAACACAGAGGGCATCTGGAAAGAGAGAAGACAGGAGAAACTCAGCTTGGCAGATGCTGGAGCACAGCAAGCTTCCAGCAGTTTATTTTGAATGTATTTGTTTGCTAGATAACTGTGCTTTACTGCAGTGGAGTATCTTCAGCTTAAGTAATATTTTGCTATTAAAGACCAAAGTGGACAGCAGTTATAGGAACATGGTGATGCTCCTGACTAGGATTCACTGTTCATTAACCTTACAGACACTCTGTGATTTTAGAAGGGCTGTTTTTCCCTAATTTTTTCTAATACTTGTAGTTCTCAAACATGCCTGTTTTAATAGCAAGAAGTTAAACTGCAGAAAGGTCATGTTATCTGGTTTGCACATAGGCTGCCTCCATCACACTTGTGTGTAATCAAAGAAAATATAATTACAGCTCTGCAAACTTGAGGCCAAATCGTGCAGTTTAGTCTGTTCATCCTCTGCTCACATAAACGGGTGAGTCCTTGGGTTTTGCTTGGCTAACAAGTACCATCCTGTATTAGCAGAGAGGAAATCTATTCTAGGATTTAGAGCAGCTGGCTTATTAAATCCAATAGACCAACTGAAACCTTTGTATCAGGCAGCAATGATTCTTCAGAAATGACTGGAGCTGTACCAGTCTTACATTTCAGGACTGAGATCAGAACCAGGCCCAGTCTGCTGAAAAAGAAAGCATCTCTGTCATTTGCTGGTAATGAGGAATCACTTACCCAAATCATAAATCTGTGGCCAGGCTGATGTTGTACACTATGAATATGTTACATGGACTCCACGGGGTGCTCTTCTAAATAAGCTCCACAGTGTTTACTAATAAGTCTCTTTTTTCTTCTTCATGCAGCTTGTCCTCTAAGGCTGATAGATGTTTCTGCACTAGCATTTTGATCCAATCCTATTAAAACCATTAAGTTTTATTATTAAGTTCCAGGAAGACTTTAGATTTTTTTTGTCTTCCAAAACTATCATAAATATTCACAAATTCCGGGTCCTGCTTTCTGTAACCACATACCTTTAAATCCAAATATTTGAGGTGGGATTTATGCGAGGGAGTGGTTTACAGCAGGGTTTCCCAAAACAGGTTATGAAGTGCTGAGAGGGAGAGGTAAAGCAAATGATTAATTCTGCTTCTAACATTAGTACCATTTTGTATGTGAGAAGGGAGGGGATGAATAGTTCACCAGGAAGAGAGGCACAGGGCAGAGTCATTTGCAAAGTTCTGGTTTACAGAATTTTAAAAAGTAAATGCACTTATTCCTACGCTGTAGATTAAGGTGTATTGTTCATCATCAGTTGGCTTCTAGTTGTCCCTGACTTCACTCTGGCAATGCTGCCTACGAAACCCCTCTGCCCTATGTGAAAATGCTGTGCACTCCTTGTTTACCAAGGGACTTAATATAAGAGCACTCAATGTTCTGATGTTAAATGCCAAAGGACCAATACCTGAAAGGTCTAAGACTAAAAGCATCAGACTACACGATTTCCTATTTACTATAGATGGTATATTTAGTAACTAATCATCCAACCTAATAATATAAAATAGTATTTGACAAAAAGGTCAAGTGTTAGGGCTAGGAGAGTCATAAAAATCTATGAGGGGAAGGCTCCGCGGAACAGCCAGCCAGCTGCTGCTCCCAACTCTGTCACTGTATCTCTCAGCTCCTCCTTTCATCCTATAAAAATGTCACAGTCTCTTAAGCTGAAATGATTCCATACGTTTCCTGCTTCTGGAGGATGTAACTCTACAGTAGGCTCAGTTCCCAGTTGCCAGGCCAAACAGCTCTGTCTCTGGAAGTTGCCTCCCTTTAAGTCTTCTAGAGCTCTTCCAAAAGCATCATGGTTTATGGTGTAAACAAAAGTTCCCTGGATATTGTGGAGGACTCTGTGTTTTGTGGAAATCCCAATAGAATACAGCAAAAGAGACTTTTTAAATTAAATAATTTCTTTATAAAATCTAGCAGACTTTATGTTCCAGGTTTGTTGGCCAAATGGACCTCAGCCAGAGGAGTGAGAGGGAGTGAACCAAACTGAGAGCTGGTGTAAATGGGCCCAACTTTCACATTCTTTTTGAACTTGACCATCATATGCAGGAATTAGAAGAAGCCACTGTTGCTGCTGATCTGTAGAGCAACCTGGGCATCAGCCATGTTTTAGAACCTCAGTTTCACTGTAAAACATGAAAACAAAACACAGAAACAGCAACTGGGACTAAATGCTGTACTCAGATCCAGACTGGAGGATTGCACACGTGTACAATTTTATTGTTAATACTGTCCTTTCTTAGCTCCCATCTCCCTGATACTTTTCCCTCACTTATTCATGACTCCCTTCATGACTGTTAGAAGTCTGGATTTTTTATCATCTTCTATTTGCCTGCAGGGACCGCAGTTATTTTACTTCTGCCCATGGAGTCCCACCAGTTCAAATTAACATGTTTCTGTGCTGCATCTCCTGGCTGAGGAAAGTGCAAGTGCTGTCATGGCCAGTAGAACAAACAGGTGACTCAGTTCCATCCTGTAACTCATTTATGTGGCATTTTTTGTAAACTCAAGTAGTTTAATAGCAAGGGGGGGGTCTTGGGGTTTTATTTTTTGGATCAGCAACTACATACTATGGGGCGGTATTTGGAAATAAAAATGGGACACACCTTTTAATTCTCATGAAAGTATTTTCACAGGAAGCATTCTTACAACAACAGAGTGAGAACAAGTTAAATATTTTGTTTCAAAGGGATTATCCATACCCAGCAGGGAACAGCTGGCATAAAACGCTGATCCACCTCCCATTGCAAACAAGAGCCAAACTCCTGTTGATTTCATTGGTACAAAATCAAGCTCTTATTAAGTCCATGGCCAGCTTTGCACAACTTCTGTCCCAGTCTGCTCCTCTTACATATAGGCCTGATCCTCTCTGGCTATGGAGAGCCCAAGCTGAGCTGTGGCTGTGGAGAAACTGAAAGCAGTTTCAGATGTAAATGAGTAAATTAGTATAACAGCTTTTCCCAAATATGTTCAGTTGTGGAGCACATGACAAGTAGCCCCACTGACTTCAGTCTAGCCCATCTGTCTGGATAGCCAAATGACAAGCAGCAAATTGTATCCAGGATCTTGACTCACTAAAATGAGCTAGTTCCCTTTTTTTTTTTTTTTTTTTTTTTTTTTTTTTTTTTTTTTTTTTTCTGGGTTAACATGGCTCCTCTATAGGTTGTGTTTCATTCCTGTGTTCAGCCACCTGAAAAGGAGCATTTCAAGTTTTCTGTACAGTTATATTGCAGTATATTTAATAAAAGAGCACCAGTTACTGAAATGTTTTGAAAGACATCACTCCCAGATCTAAGAGTAGTCAGAGACTTCTGATTTCCTCTCTAGAGCATTCACATCAAAGCATAGATGTATGTAGAACTGTTTAGAGAACATACTTTAATTACAAAAATAACTAGACAATTTTTAGGATCCTAATCACTGATATTGAAGGCTTCCCATTACCCACATCCTGTCCTTTCATGGTTATATTATTTGAATGTGTTTCTGCTAAGTGACAGAGCAGGCTGAAACTATTAGTGCCTAGGAATTGGGGAAAAAAGGTAATAACAAGTGATTGGGTTGCTAAGAGCCTCATAGTATGTGGCAGTGAAAAAACTGGGCCTGTACTGTCATATGTCATCTATAAGTTAGCACTATGAACAAGATGTTTTCATATCCTTTCTAATACTTTGAGATAGACCAAAATTTATCATAGCTACCTTCATTTTACTCGGTTAATAATGAATGATCCGTGAAACATTTTGGAATAAGAAAGCTAGATGATTCATGTAACCTCTGCTGTGAAAGGTTTTCAAAGTTTAAAACATACAAAGAGAAAGTAAAGGTAGCTGTATCTTTTAAAAGACAAAAGAATATGTAGTAGAGATGAGAAATTTTAATTTAATAACATAGTTTGTGAGATCATCATACAGGTTTAATCCTTTTATAATCAGATTGAGTTTCATTCATGTTCAACATTTGCATGAGTTCTCAAACTATGAAACTGTCTTTGTGGGCCTTTCTTTGACTTCATGACCACCATGATTTTCAGGGATGAAAGCCATGCTTTGATGATAATGGTGCGATTGTGTGAGTGCTGTATAAACTGCAGTTTTTAACTGCTGGGAAAGGTGCTGTGTAAGAAGCTGTGTTTCTTTTTCTTCTTCATTATTAGAACTGATCCAATACATAAAGGGTCCAAAGTCTTGCTAAACTGTTCATAGATAGCAAGGTATCCAAAGATTTTGCCACAGCAAAATTACATAACATGCCTGTTATGCACTCACTTCTGATTAAGAATAAGGGGCCAAATTCTCTTCTGGAATAATTTTTTTGTGTGTGTGTCTGTTGAGCTTCCACTACCTTTTCCAGCAGAGACCCTGGTTACTAGTCCAGAGTTCATGTAAGAGACAGGTCTTTACCTCTCCAAATTCTATTGTTAGTGTTTGGAGACTTCTTTTATCTTTGTGCCATTGCACAGAAAGAAGTATAATATGATGCATGGACAGCTTCATAATAAATCTTCAACTTTTGGAGCCTGTGGGTGGGGAATTATGTGTCCCAAATAGGTAGTCTGTAATCGTTATTGTCATTCCTTTTGCATCATATTCACAAGTGTGTAAGGATCCTCTTTCTGAAAGACTGGACATGCTGGACTGCTGTTCTGGATGAGTATTTTAGTCCCTGTGCTTTTGTATTGTTAGAGCTACTTCTTTTGAACTTTATGGCCGGCTAAAGATTTGAGATGTTCTAGGTTGCAGTAATTATGAGGAGAAAGTGTTGTGAGAGCCACAAACTGCTTTTATGTAACTCTATGTATCAACAAAGAAAGGACAAAGATCTGTTTTTCTGACCACTGGACAAGACAAACAGCTATAAAAACTAAGCTATAAAGCTTAGTTCATCCAATTGCCTGTGGGACCTCTTTCAGCCAGAGCCCACTCCTTGTGCTCACACTTGGCCTCTCATAGGGATGCACTGGGTGCATGTCCTGCCATCTCTCTTCGTTTCTGTAGTGCCTCTTGGCTTTTCTTCCCACCCAGTCTGGTGGTCTCTCAGTGCATTATTCAGGAGCTGTGCTTCTCTCATAGTTCATGTCTCTGGTCCGACCAGCCTTTTCTTTGCTGTGTGCTGTGATGTGTGCCTGCACTTTGCTTGAAGACTGAGTATCTTCACTGAGGGGTTGGGTTGCTTCTTCCCAGCTAACTCAGCTGAAGACTACAACCAGCTCTGAGGACATTTCATCCATACACTTCTGTGTCTGGCTTATATCAAAATTATTCCCATAATTCCAGCCATCATAAAAAAGCAAGCCTGAAAGGAAGATGAATAAACATAGAGTGGTTTAAAATTATATACTAGGAATAATTAAATTCTTAGTAAGAGACTTCTGTCATTTCTCTATTTTCACTCACCATGAGGAGGACAGCATGTTCTCATCTCTGTAGAGTCACATAAATTACTTGATTAAAGTGCATGTTGCAGAGCTTAATCTGGGCATTTGGAACCTCCTTGCTGTTTTCTCAAGGTATTTGTATGATAGATGAGGAAAAAAAGAAGTCCTGTGCTTAGTTCCTCTTGTTATGTTGTAGATATATTTTCCAGACATTTACAAATAGAGTAAAGAACAAGAGTTCTTCAGCTATTTAAAGCCTTTGAAAGAAGAAAGGCAGTTTAGATTACCAGCAGCCTACAATGTGCGTGGCACAAAAATGTCAGTTTTAATGGCAAAGTTCAGGATAAAACTGTGTCAGCTAATTTAATCATTTACCATGAAATACCAGTTATCTTAATCTTACATGCAGTCCTTAAGTCTGCTGCATATTTTTGTGTAATTGAATCCTGTCCCTAAAAGGGACAAAGCAGGGCATTTGCTTTTTAGTGAAAAGTTAGGCGCTAAATGTTCCTGTTTATAAATTGTCATTGTGTCATTGTCAGATATTTTAATAGCAAGCAGCTAATATTTCTGATGAGTCTATTTTTTCTCTGTTTCCGATTTGCCTTCCATGCTACAGAAATCGTATTAGTATTCAGTTTCTATGGACCTTAACCAAATTCTCTGGAAAAACTGCAGATATTGTTCCCAGAACTTAAGGCAAATAAATTAGTATCGAACCCAGATGACACATTTTATTCATGTGGTTTGCTTTCCGTCTAGATACCTGATGTATTACTTCATCAGCAAATTCAACAAGGCTGAGATGTCTTCATTTTCCTTCAGTGTAAGAGCTGTAAGAGCAGTGTGGTGGAAGTATTGGTCTTCTGTGGCCAGCCGGCGAGAACCCATCAACAGCTGTGATGAGCAGAGCAGACATGGGAGACAGGAGGCAGCTGAAGCCAAAGAGGACCCATGCCTGGAGCTGTGTCTGTGTGATTGGAGCAGAGAGAGGCCAGGACCCAAGGAAATCCCAGCAGCAAGGGAAAAAAACAGATTGACTCTCAGTGACTCATTTAGCTCCTGGATTGGACAGATCTCTCCCCTGCTGGCAATTTGGCTGAGCATCAATGGACAGATACCAGGATGAATAGCTTAAAATAATTAGGGGTTGGGAATTTGCAAAACTGCTAGCCATCCAATTCTTTACTGTGCAATGCGAGGCAGAAAAAAGAAATTACATTTAGGTTATTAAATATTAAGTCAGTGGATTTACTTCCATTTGGTGCAGAACAGGAAACTGGCTAAAATTCAACATTTATATCATTGTGTTGATGGTCTGTTTATCACTGAGCAAGTAAGTGCCTTTTGGCAGGTCAAGCTCTTTGACACATGGGGCAAATGCGTGCTTAATTTCTCCCAAACAGAAGAATTAATATAATAATAATTAACACAGATAAGAACAGAATTAAAATCAAGTACAGTCAGGAGTTCGGTTTAATGCCAGGTGTCTCACATTCTAGATGTCCTGGGGCCAGAGTTTTCCTGTTGAAGGTAACAAGGATTTTGCCTTTGGCACTTATGGGAGCTGAAGTGGGCCTTGGATGTAGAGAGATGGGATTGCCTGTACTTTCTATTTAATGCACAAAACCAGAAGCAACAGGCTCATTTAGTATCAGTAAAGGTCAGTTAAAATTATAGAGACATCCTTTGGAGCAAATCCTCTGCCTTGTATTTGCATATTTATGAATTAGAGATTATGACAGGCTATTTCATTTATTAGAGCAGCACTGCTATAGTTAATAGTCTGTCAGTATTTCCATTATAAACCCCGTTTTTCAGTGTTTGATATCTCAGCCATTTAAAATCACATCAGGAAGCACGTTGGTCTTATGTTGCTGGCCAGGTGCAATTTATTGTTATGGATTATTTTCAGTAATGAAATACAGCTCATCATATATGCAGATGAGCCACATCATTTCTGTTGGAGGGACAGAGCAAGGTGTGTAGATTCATTGTGGCTTTGTTTTTCTTTAGGAAAGAAGGGAAAAGAGGGATTTGACAAATCGTGTCAACTGCAGCCTTACGTTTGAAGAACAGTTTTTCAAGCAACTGCTCTCAGAGGAAACACTGGTTCTCAGTGGGGAATCAGGTTGCTGTTTGCTTGCCAGGGGTGACCAAGGTAAACAGGTGAGGATGGTTATCTGTCCCTCTGAAATTTCTTGTCTACCAGTCATGGGTGAAACACCCCAGCAAGAAAGCAGTGAACATAAAGGAAGAGCCTTTAGAAGTAACAGGGGTCCCTGTTACAAATTCAGAAAGCTAGCCTCTTTTTAAGTGTCTGCCAGCAGCAGAGAAGTGTGGTACTGTCCTGACTTTATTGCCGATATTTGGGCTAGAGGGGTTGCTGAGGCTTTAGGGGCAGTTGTGAAGCTGCTTGCATGTGTCCCTAAACTGAATGGTGTCATTTATTTCAGCAGTCTCACATCATTCTCCTTCCAAACAGGCATGCTCTGCTTTCACAGCAGTGTTAGTTCACTAAAAAGTAAATGCCTGGCGAGGGCAAATGTTAAGACTAAAATACCAATTTTAACTTGCTAGGGCGGCAAAAAATTACTCTTCAGAGTAGCTGAAAGAAGCTGGTCTTGCACTATAACCTCTTGCCCAATGAAAAGAGAAACCGTCCAAACAGAAACTCCTGGGGAGTGGTTTGTTTCCAAGGTCTTGAAAAATCATTTGCTGCCTCAGTAACTAACAAGTTAGAAATCAAATTCATGAAGAGAAAAAAAAAAATTAAGCTATGTTCAAAATATTTTTTGCTCCTTTGCATCACAAACACAGTTGGAGGTGGGAACATAGTCCATATTTTCCATCTTTCTCATCATAAAGGTTTATGTGCACAAGTGAGGGTTCCAGGGAAACTAGCAATGGCAGACCTGAAACGCTCTGAAGCATCATTTTTGATCCACTTGGTGCATTGCAGCTGATCAAACTATGCCCTAGGCAAGTCCCAGGGCTTGGCCTCTGTCACCTTCTGTAAAGTTTGACTGAATTAAGATTAAGAGCAAGTTCAGAAGTTACATTACACACACACACACACATTAAAAACAAACAAAAAAAAAGCATATGTAAGACAAGATTGCAACAAAATGTCTCCGACCCTAAATCCCCCAAGTCCAAGTGGTGAGCCAGACTTTTCATCCAGTCTCACAGGAACATCATGAGAACCAAGAAACCAGATCAAGACACTCCACTCAGACTTATGGAAAATCTGTTCCAAATCCAAATGGCAAGGGCTAATCAGTAGCACTTTCTTTAAAAAACAGTATTTGGGATATTTTGTAGATAATTGCTAACTAAAAGTGCATTTTCCAGACTCCTTCCAGAGTTGCCATTGTAAAGAACAATCTTCCTTCCCTTGGCACATCACAGTGCCTTTTCAGCCAAAAACGATTTTTGGTCATGGTAAGTGATCATAACTCAGAAGGAGGCAAACTACAGAAATTCTAACTCTTTTGAATACAAAATTACTTCAACAGTTTTGTAAAAAAAAAAAAAAAAAAAAACCCAAAGAGTATATAATATGAAGTTTGCTGGAAACTCTGCCCAGGCTCAGTAAGCTATCTGGACAGCATTGTTTACTAGATATATTTATTGTTCTTTGTCTTTAATTTGCTGTGACATAAAATCTTGCACAACTGACTTGAGTACATCTTTGAATGCTAAAAATACTAATTATTATGTAATTAGTCAACAGGATGTGTGTAATTGTGCAATACTAGCATTCCTGGGTGTGGTTAAGTACATAGGTAGAATGCCAACACTCATCTAGATGTAGTATTATAAAATTACACAACATACACCCTGGGTGGATACCCTAATTAAATTTTACATTTAAACAATAGCTACATTAGCAAAATAGAACTTATTATTTTAAAAAACATCTTCCCACAGGCATGGATCATAGTAGATGATGGTAATAATATTGCCCAAAGAGAGTATCTTCCACCTCCCAAGGGACTCAGCCTTCTTCATAAACATACAAATAGGAGACAGAAACGAGGCATAAAGAGCCCTTCATTCACTCATGGCATAAAACCACCCCAAAACAGACACTGAGTCATGTACTGGAATAATTGCATGCAGAGAATCATGAGGAAGGACTTTCTATCTCATGAACAATCATATAAGATTAACCAGAAATGTGACTAGAACTGTTATATTTTTATGACTTAACAAACATCAGGACAATCCTTAAACCATGGTGGAAACAGAGCCACACAGTGAGTCAGATTCTTCTTTGAACTTACCCAGGAAGATCTAGGTTACAGCCATCCAATGTCTTGAGCATTTGAGATAATTCTGGTCTATGCTAAGATTTACTGCCAGTGTGGTATGAGAGTCTGCTGCGCTCCCAGCCAAAACTTCCCTGTCTGGTCATCCCTCATTCTTCCACTGGTACATCTGCAATGATACCACTGCCACTGCAGAGTTGGTAACTTATGCACTGCAAACAGAAAACATGGCCCACCAGTATTTACTCTCTTTTCATAGGGTTTCAAGGTCAGAAATCCAGGAGAAGAATGGAAAGGTGAAAATTCCAACACCAAAAAAAACAAATCAAAAACCCCTAAGCTGTGACTCATCATTAACGTAAAATGTCAAAGCCTAAAGCTGTCTTTTTTTTCATGTGCCTGGGTGCAAAAGGGTGAGGTGCCCTCTGAGGATGATTTTATCGTTTACTTTTGAGTCTGAAGATCTTGGATGTGGTTTGGCAAGTTCATAAAAATATTGTGATGAAGTTGAGTTGCCATCTGGAAATGATACATACACAGATATAAGAAAGCTTGAGGAGAAAACTGCAGATGTTGGAAGGAGAAGCAGCAGTGCACATGAATGAGGTTAAAAATTGCAGACAATTAGCTACAAGATGACTCCTACTAAATAAATCATCAAAGACTTGACTACTGCTTCCAGGTTTCTACTGCGATATTAGCTCATTGGAACAGTCAAAAATATGTTAATTTGGCCAAAGTTTTAGAAATGTGCTATTCTTGTTTGAATTAAAAAATCAACCAACAAGGCCAATCTATACTGTCTTGCCAAGGCTATAAAGCTTCTAGGGAAGCTATTATATTTAATGCTCAGGATCAAGGGCCCCATGATATGCAAAATAAGCCTCTCTGTGTAAATTGAAAGCTGCACAGGAAAGAAAACCTGAGCTTGTCGTGGAATTTCACATCTCATTTCAGCATTCAATAAAGTACTTTGGATGTCCAGTTTAAGAGAGAAGCACTTTTTTTTTTTTTTTTTCTGTATACCTCCACAGATCAGGCCTTGCTCTGTTCTCATTTAGAGTTTAATCCAAGACTCAAAGTAAAATGAAAATATTCCAATTGCTTCCAACAGGCATCTAGTAAGTCTCATGCCATAGTTTTACTTAAATGTAATTTCAGTGTTAAGTTCCTCCCAAGAAAAAGAGGGGTAAGTGATAGGAGTCTGCACACTTAGCTTTCCACCCTCCTGTTATTTGCTGCTGGTAGAACCTATTCTTTAGCTTGGCAAAAACTTCTTAATTTGTCAGGTCTTTCTGCAGCATTGACTGGTATAAAAAAAATGCTCACCTTGACCTTCTTTATTGCTACATCGAGGCAGCTCACTACAGTTGTACTCTTCTCTACTGCTTGAGATTTACTTGTGTCCCTGGTGTGTTGTGATAAGCCTCTGAATGTCACTGCTGTGAAGATTTTGTTCTTCCCAAAGACTCTCCTGAGGTTCAGTGAAGGCAAATAGGGTTTGCTTGGGTTTAAAGGTAAATTGTGTATGTCACTATAATAAAGGGAAATATGCAAAGTGTTGGTTGAGTTTAATAGAAATTTGGAATATTTGACTTGTCACAAGGCCAGTTGGTATTATGTGGACTTGTGACATTGCTCATAGCTGGATGACTTCACTCCATGGTGAGTGCCAGGTCAAGGCCTAGTTATCACACATGTACAATTTAAACTATCTTCAGAATTCACCTTAAGTCTTAGCATCACTTAGTAGTATAAAATAGGAAACATGACCTGAAAAACACTAGAGAGAAATACTGAAGTTTTGCACATCAAAAAGGCTAATTAGAAACTATTTTCTTTTATAACAAATAAGCCAAGCATATTGACTTTAATTATAGGAAATACTCAAGGTTTGGAATAATCTATTGAAGAGCACAGATGTATACCAAATCCTATGTAAATGAGTGTGTGCAACTGTTATTCAGGTAACACATTTCTTTGTAAAATAAGCTGTGTGTTCATGTTGCTTTTTAAGGGGTAGAACATCAAAAAGGTTTCTCTCTCTTCCTTGCTCTTACTCAACATAGTGAGATAGTTATTTCTGTAGTTATATCTGTTCATCACAGCCTAACATGCATTCCAGGGGCTTGGAGCAGATTCTTCCCGTACCTGAAGTAGAGTAGTTCTGTTTGCTTTATTACTAGTAATTCTGCAGTTGTGCTGTCAGCTTTACTGGAATTGGATCACTGTAACTAGCAGCAGAATTTGTTCTTCTCTGGTGGTAAAATTCCTTTGGTTTCAAAAAAGCTAATGGAATTCATAAGTGCTTTTATATTTTTCAATCTGTGTCCCAGAGCTGACTAGTGGCATTGGTTTCCTAAAAAAATACTACGACTATGATTTGCTACACTGCCCATTAGTTTTGCCAATAGGGACTCTTAACAACCCTGGGAAGAAAATTTACCTATCCCTTCTTTCACCCTGTCTGGCTGCAAAGAAATCTTCTTGATTTTTGATAGCTTTACTTCATGGGGGAAAGGTTCTTCTCTGTCAGGGCCATGACAGGTGGGCTCAGCAAGCTGAATCATTCCACCCCAAATGCTCCTTCCATCATACTCAGTGCTTCTGTACACATGAAAGATGCTGTGCTTTCCACGTCAAATTTCATTAGTGAATCTCCCAAATACTTGTCTACGCGTATTCCTTAAATTAGATGAGATGTCTACCTACACTGTGGCCATTGTTGATTATCACCCAGCTGGGACTGGTAAACTTCCTGAAGCCTGCTCCACAATCTCCAAACCATCCTACAAATTCCAGGGCTTAGCGCTTTTGCTGTTAGAAACACCCATCTGCAAGGGCATATGTTTGGTAGTGAATTGCTGCTCTCTCCCATCACTAGTAGAGAATATTGATGTTGCCATTGCTTGTTCAACTCCTTCAATTCTCCCAATTTTCCTAACAATTGTCTTAACATTTCACAGGTGTGTCTAGAGCTACTGTGTCAGCATAAGTTCCAAAAAGCTCATGGTGAAGTGTCTGCTTTCACCTCTCAGATTCAAGCTGATTAAAGGATTTGAGGAAAAGTGCTGTGGACAATGAAGAACAATGAAGATCATTTAAATGAGCTGCAGGTATAATTTCAGATCACTAAAAAGTAGGAAAAAAATAATAGTACTCTACCATTAAAACAGTAATCTCTATATAGCATCAAGAATTTTCAACAACTAGCCTCCAGTCTAGTTTAAAGATTTTGGTAATCTCACCACATGCTGCCCAAGTCAGAATAAGATTGCCTAGGCCACAGGTTACAGGGAGGGTAACACTGGGCAAGTAGTGTTTGGCCTGGTTTTTTTAGTTTTTTTACGAGTCAGTATTTGGCCTGTTTTTACACTTCTGCTTCTGAACATCCACTACTGGTAATTATCAGACATAAAATATTGGAATAGTTGGGGTTTTTTCAGCTTTGTTTTCTTAGTCTTAGGTTTTTAGGTTTACCTCATTTTTAGTGAATCTGAAAAGGAGACAGCTTCTGTCCTAATTGCATTGTCATAAGGAAAACCAGCAATTTTTACTTACCCTGGACACCCAAGGGCATCTTTTTACAAAGAGTCACCTCTGACATGTGGATTCATGTTGACTGACAGGATAGATGCAGCACTTGTCAAAGAAACCAGCTTGGAGCTGCGTATCTTTTAGAGGCAACTAAATGCAGAAAAGAGTTGCAAGAGTGGGAGCAACAGGAGACTGTCAGTTGGTTGTGAAGTCAGAGGGAAAGTTTTATATATAATTTCATCTGTTTCAGAGGCAGATGGTTCTGTTAGTAGCTATTCCTTACATATAGATCAGACTTCTAAAGGCCTTCTTATGTCTGCTTTGGATGAAAGTAAATAAAACACCCAGAACCCATGAGCTTGCACCTTCAGTGTGCAGTTGGTAGATTAGAAGGACAAGGAGCTGTTGCACCTGTGAAATTAAATTTGACTCAGCAATAGTTTAGGATGATAATGAAGGTGAAAGATCAGAATGTAGTGTGATACCTGTACAAAGTGTATTGACCTGCTGTCTAACTTTTTTGTTCATGCTTGAAATCTGAAATTTGGTTTCAAATAAAAATCACTTCCTACCAGTTCATATAATACAAGTACTTTATTGAATTCTGACTGAGGCAGTGTTGCTCAGAGATGGGGGGCCCAGTCCTGGCCTTGGGGCATGGGGTCAGGAGCATTTTGCAGGATGTGACAGTTTCAGGACCACACACAATTCTGACTTTAGGGAAAGGTGAAGGAGATGGGCACCTACCGTAGAGAGAGAGAGATTACAGGCAGCAAAAAAGTCAAGTTACAAATGAAAACTTTGCATTCCTTTCTAGCACTACTGGTCTTCTGATGAAATTTTCAAAATTTGGGATGAGTGGCAAATTTTTCAGCGAATCCAAGGGAACCAGAATAGAAATGGTCAGCTTGGCAAGAGAAACCAGGGCACCAGGTAAGCTGGCAGCCACGTGGGAGAAGAGATGGAGGGGCAAGAAGGCAAGCTGGCTCATGGAGGTGATCTGACTGGCAGCAGGGCATGCAGGGAGGGCAGAGACTGCTGCTGGTTAGGATATATCTGGAAGCTGTACAGTTGGTGCTAAGGGGTGAGGTGCTGGAATCATCTGTCTGAAAAGAAAAGGGCAGAGAAAGAGAGCAGTAAAACTTTGGGGTTGGCATTGTGGGTGGCAGAAGGAAGAACAGTGCTCCTTCTGGACCCACCCTGCTCCCAGGTAGGGTGGCCTTGCCACAGCTCCAGCAATGAGGGGGATTCATTGTCATGACATTATACAAAAGAAAAAAAAAAAAAAAAAAAAAAAAAGCCTAAATCTCTTACTGCTTGACTGAGAAAACAATAGTTTAACAATGAAGGGAAAGTCTTTCTATCTTCTCCCAAAAGCAGCTAATCTTCAGTCAAAGGCTTTACCTGGGGCTTTTCTGGAGCCACCTCTGCCCCGTGGGTGACATCCCTGTCTCTGCTTGAGCCTGGCAGGGCAGTGAGAGTGCCAAGCACCTCTGAGCCATGAGGGGGATATTGAGGAGGGAGGAAGGTTTGTGCCAGTTAATTAGCAGCACTTTGGTGGTTTCTGCAGCCCACAGTAACCTTCACGAGACCTGTAGTGAAGGAGAGGTATTTGGGGATATGTGGTTGAGGCTGGAAGTCGATTTATTTGAGCTCTTCTTTCTTTGAGCATCGAGTTCATTGTTCTTCCAGCTCCCTTTAGAGACCATGACATCAGCTGTCCAGGCTGAGCAGCCCAGAGTCAAAAGGAAAGGAGCCTTTTGCCCATCACTGTCACATAAATCAGGGCCCAAATCTGTAAAATGTGAGAAAATGAGAGATTCGATTATCCATATGGATCACTCTGGATTTACTCCAGATTGCTTCATTAATAGCAATCAAAGACATCACTTTAATGGATTTTTTATCCTCAAAATTATGATCATGGGGAATTTGTTCTGGCTATTGCTTTTGAAAAGGCTTTTGATTCTCTTCAATAGCCTTAACTTATTTCAGATTTAGGTAACAGTAGGATTTGGTCTTAAATATGTTAGATAGGTCAATCTCCTTTATTCAAATCCACTGTTATGTTAAAACTAATGACCACAGTTTGAAGATGATTTATATACTGAGGCTTAGACATGAGAGTCTTTTTTCTCTGATACTTTTGCAGTTACAGAGGAGCCTTTGTTTTGGGAGAAGTCACTGTTTTTAAGGGAAAACTCGTGATGTTTTCCATTTTGCCCTTAGTTGGAGGATATGTTATTTTTTTTAATGAAGATTTTCTTTAATGAAGATTGTGCTGGAAGTCACTGAATGATGTTCATGTTTCTTCTTTGTTAATTGGGGTAAAACTCTTAAAGCCATTAGGTGATTTAAATGTAGCTCTATTTGAGCAATATCCTTTATTGGATCCCCCATTATCCTTTAAACATCTTGGTGTGCAAGGGGATAAAATTAGAATGAATTTGTTTGCTTTAAATTGCCAGCCTCTGCTTGATAAAACTATTAGCTATTTAGCTAATTGGGCTGCTCTTCCATTATCATTAATTGGCAGAATTGATACAATTAAAATGGGGGGTTTATCTAAAGTGTATGTGTTTTTTCCTAGGTATTCCTATCAAGTTTCCTAACATGTTCAGGGAGTCTTACATTCTGCAATTAGTTTTGTTTTCAAGGTTAGAGGTAAATTCAAGATTCATTTTGAAACTCTGAAGCTTCTTACAGAGTCAGCTGGACTGACTCCTGCTAACTTTGTTGTTGGTTTTGTCTCCCTTGGTGCAACATGTTTTGTGATTTAGACAGTGCCCAGCCTGGTGGGGCGATGCAACCACGGGCTGAGCACACCCGCTCTGGAGAAGGTCAGGGTGAGGCTTGTCCCAGGGCTGTGCCCAACAAGGTGCTGAACACCCAGTGCTCACTGGCCCACCAAGTATTTTATCACAGCCAGAACTTCTCAGCGCACAAGCCCAGTGACGCCAATTAGCTTACTCATGCTGGTAAAGTTAAACAAAGACTGCCCTTGGTTGGGGCCACAGTAATCATCACCTTGTCAGTTTGAGACTCTCACCGAATTCATTGCAAAATAGCACCACTTTCTGCTTACACCTTGGCTGTGCTCTCAGCTGATGGTGCCCTCCCCATGAGCAGGGCAGGCAGGACCCTGTGTTTGGAGGAGTCACTCCGCCAATCCTCTTGTCGTGTGTCCAAAGCGTGGAGAAGCTGCACCCTGTGCTCCTGCCATCCCTGGTGGACATGCCGTCCCTTTTAGGCTGCTGGTACAAATAGCGTTTCTCCCTTCTAACGCTATGATTCATGTCAGCCATTAGCCTCAAATAAATGAATGGGCTGAAAGAAAATTAAAACCAAATCACGCTTCTATCAAAGGGAAGTCTTGCTGACAAGCAGAGCCTCTATTGCCAGAATTAGTCATCTGGGTCTGCCTTTTGCACCAGACACTATGAAAACCAGAGGATGATTAATTGGGCAGGACCAGGGGATGCTGCCCCTCCTATACAGCTGGCCAGTGTGGGCAGTTTCTAAACCACATCAGGGGGTCAATGGCTACACCACTGAACACCACCACCTCTGCTGCTTCACCTTCACCATGATTTTATGTAATGCTGGGGTACCACATCTGTTCTTCACCACCAAACATGCCCTTATACTGTGATTTTCTTTACCTTATCTTGCAAGTCATGTGGACCTGGGTCTATTGCCTTTTTAAAGCTGCTTAAAATAATTTCTATCTAGAATATTAAGTAGTTTTATGCAAAATAAATTTTAAAATGTCTTGGCTGTAAAATATGTGCAAATATAATTATATATCATTTTAACTAAAAAAAAAAAAAAAAAAAAAAAAAAAAAAAGTCAGGCTCTTTCCTGCAGATATGATCCAGTATCTGTGTAGCATGTTTGAACACTGGAGCAAACTTGATGCAATGCTGCCCTTCTTAATTCATCTGAGTCATTGTCATTTTAGACTATACCAAAGTCATTTCATGAAACACATCATGCTTCATGGGTTAATCCTGATTTAGCTGTGACGCTTTGCTTTTGGGTATTATCTAAATTGTTTTGCCCATCTCCATTCATTTTGTCTGTCATGAATATCATTCTACATGGATTTCACTCATACATTTATTTGTATTTAAATTATGCATCTCTTTAAAGAGATAGACCCATCAAGTGATACAATACCTGATGGCACAAAGAATGAGGCATTGTTTACTTTTGCATAAAAAGCCATGAGGATGGAGCACATAGTTTATAGGATACTAATGAATTATTTGGATGGTTGACCTTAAGTCAGACTCAATCCAGCTAAGCTTGGTAGCCAATGCATTTGAAATGTAATGGATAATAGTCCAAGAGCCAAATATATTGTAGGTCTAGCTGGCATCAGCTGGCCCTTAGTGACAACCTTACTGAGGCACCTTTGCTCTGAGTGGCTGGGCAAGTGCCTGATCACAGGCTCAGGGGCTGCCTTGCCACTGCAGGGACAGAGGCTGGCCTGCTGCCCCAGGCCTTGGGCACTCCTTCTGAGGACACAGAGAGCACCCAAGTCTCTGGAGTCACAACCTGGCATGTTTCATGAATGCTGAATGAATTGCTGGAATCAAAGTCACCTTGGGCTAGAGGGGCCTGTTGCAGTTGTCTCAGGAAGAATGAGCACTCCCACAGTGCAGTTAGAAAACCCACACTCCCACAGACTCCCCACGACTCAGGGAAAAGGAGGAGGGAGCAAAAGCAGAACCCTTAGAATAAGGACTATCTCATAGCACTAAATGCACTGATCCTGTGCTGTTTATATTTCTGAATTAATTGCAGTAAATAAGGAGCATGACTCTAGGTAAAACAAGTGAAAGAGATGAGAATCAAGCCCAGGCAGAGCAGACAAGCTGCAATGCAGGAGCCAGTCCTCCCTGTGCAGCCTTTAAGGTATACTAGGGCCAAAACTTCCTTCGTGCTAGCATTGCTGTTTATTTGCTTCCATATCAGCTGTGAATTTGGCTTATTGTCACCATTAAAGAGTTCAGAACAAGGGACATCCTGGGCTGAAACATTACTGTTGCATACAATGCCTTCTCCTCATTTGAAAGTAGAGATATAACTCAGTATGTCATAAACTAAGACAATGATAATTAATACAATAGCCAGGTAATAGTGCTGTAATGCTTTCATGTATGAATTGGAATGTGAATACTGAGCTTTTCATTTCATGGTTGAAAAATACATGAGTTGACCCAAATATTAATTTCTGTATTTCCATCATTTACATATTATGGGTCAACAATTATTTCTTGCACAAATGACTTTCCAAATGATAAGCAGTATATTGTAATGGTCTATCATATTTACAAACATCTCATTGTTTTCCTAACTTAGCACTTAGTATTTAAAATATACTGGACCAGATATTGTTTGCCAAATACAATACAAAACTGGGTCATGTAAAATTCAGATACTATTTTCCTTTAGTATTATCCATAATTTATAATATTCATAAACCATGGAGTTGCAGGCCTCTGCCCCTTGCAGGCCCACACCCCCACTTTGGGATGGGCACAGTTTTGCAGCAATGGTTTAGGAGACCTGACACTTCTTTCTGCTCTTTCATGACCTTAAAAATCTCACCACTTTGAGCAGCAATCCCTCTGAAGATCCAGCACTGTCAGCAGAACTAATGGTGGGGATTTTGAGAAGTTTATTACATCCCAAGATTTCTTTACAGCATGCAATGACATCCAGCAAAATGCCTAGGAAGTCTTCTTACAATTACTATGCAAAGCTAAAATAATATAAATAATCTTGGTTTTTACTTACTGGTATTGAACTCAGCCCATCATTTTGGGATGTTCATTGTTTCATCATATTCTATCCCTTTATTAGCCAACATATCCCAACAGAAACCTTTTGTCTCAGAGTAAATGTGTTCAAGTACTGAATTAATCAGGGACTAATGCAGCACATATATACTGCCCAGCAAGATGAATTTACACATCTGCCTTTTCCCCTAATTATAATTCCAGAGGTTGAATGTCAACAGCATATGGGTATATCCTCAAAGAGGCAAGCAAACACACACATACAGGCGCACACACTGTACATTAATCTCTCTTGGCTTATCTGTTGCTGTCTTTAATTTGTATACTTCAAAATTGAGTGGTGAGGTCATTTATTAGACTGTTTCTGTGAATTTTATGTAGTGATAAGAAAGCAGTAACATGCAATTTGTTTTTATAGGACTCAGTTTTGTAGGTATGATCTAATATTTTCTTTCTTTAACTGAACAGTGAGGAAGAGGTGATTTCAGAGCTAACTAAGAGTTAACTGGCTACGTTTCAACTGTCACCATTGTCTTAAATCTACATAGAGAGTGGAGAGAGCCAGAGAGGTGTAAGTACAGCAGGCCACTGGGAAAAAACCGTTTATAAGTAGAAATTTCTCCTCAGAGCAAATTTTTCTAGTTTGTCTTGATTTCTTCCTTTCCCTATTTTTTAAACACAACGTGTGATGGAGACGATTGTTATTATCCAAAGGACCTGACGAGCTGGCTCACTGCATCTCTGTTTATGAAATGCCATAACAAAAGTGAGCTCACGCTTGTGTGCTTCCAATGCGTGATGTTCCTGTGTGCCAGATGGGCACTTTCATGACTGTATGAGCGTGGATTATTTCATTTCCTACATCTGGGACTCCAAATGGCTGCACAGAATGCCACAGGAGAGAGGAACAGATCTTCAGCTGGGGAAACCTACCTTCACAGGGGAACCAGCTACATCAGAGGGGACGAGGCAGAAAAGCCCCGAGTGATATCTGAAAGTTCACATAAACCAGGGCCATAAGAGAAACCTTTAGAACCAGGAACAAGACAAAAATAAACAATAACTAATGCTGGATGTCAGCTGTGCAGAAGGGGGAGGGAAAATAAACCATAAGCAGTTTCTTGTCTGGCCACAGAAGATGTGTTTGGAATGCTGTTTTGTATTTCAGCTCAGAAACTCTGCTGTGACCTTCAGATATTGCTGGGTATTACAAGTGCTGCAGATAGCCAGAGAGAAATATTCCAAGGAGAGATGGCATATACTGTGCCATACTAGTTAATGTGTGAGTACTGCTCACAGCCCATTCCCGAACTGTGACCAGGCAGCCTTGTTAAAACAGTGTGGAATTCTACAGTAACAGTCAGGAATGCTAGCTAGTCACAAAGCTGTTGCAGGATTTGGGATAATTAGTTATTTGTTTGTAGGCTGAGTGCTGCTTTTTTTTTTTTTTTTTTTTTTTTTTTTTAACCTCAAAGCAAGAAGAGCAGATCCTCAGTATATTGAGGATCTGGCTCACTACACTTTTGCAGAGTATGTTTCATTTCAGAGCCAGCAAACAGGAGGAGATGGTGAGAAGAATTAGCTGTAGCAGAAAAAAAAAAAATTTAAGTCAGTGACTTTCTTAAGATGAAAGAGAGCAAACCCCCCAAAGAGAACAAATGAAAAAAGTAATGAACAAAAAAAAAGTAAGAACTTGTGATACAAAGTAAGAAAAATAAACAGCAGTTGATTTAACTATTTTGCATAAGATATTTACAAACCACAGCATATTACTGTTTGCTTTATGCATTTTCACATCCTGCTCAGTTTAAAGCAGTAATTTTCTGCAAGGACAACAGAGGGAAAAAAATGCTTTACACTGCTTATATTAATTACATTTTTTCATTACCCGTCATGTTTTCTACAGGCTTGTGTATTATTACTGTAAAATGTAATGAAACAGAAAAAGAAAAAAAGAATGGACTTCTGGGAAATTTTCCAATTCTTGAAATGCAATGTTAATTGAGTGCTATTTTTAGGTCATCACAGATAGTACTGAACCCATTGCCATCAGAGCACAGAATGGGGACAGCCCAGGTGCAACATAAACTGGGTGAGGGAATCAGTTTCTACTAACGGAGAAAAGGAAAGAAACTCACTCCCCAGAGGAGTGGGTTTGGGGCAGTTTCTCTTTCTTGATGTAAAGTTCTCAAAGCAGAAATGAAAGGGAAGGGTGCAGAGCTGGCAGGGGTCCAGGACCCACCATGCCCAACCATGGTCACACCTGAAGAAGATCCACTGATTCCTGAGTCAGGAGGGCAGAGTAAATGAGAGGCTCTGTCTGGTTTTGTGGCTGACTTTCACCTCTGGGAGGGAGGGCACTCTGAAAGCTGACATGAAATAAAGTCCCCCAAAATGTATCAGAAATCCGTTTAATTTATAGATCTCTTAAAAAGCTGCCAAAAAATCAATTATTTTAATTTGTATATACTGCAGCCATGGACTGATTCAAGTTCTTTTGAAGTATTTTTAAACAGTCATTGAGCAAAGGCATCCTCTTTCCCATATATATAAAAAAAAAAAAAAAAAAAAAAAAAAAAAAAAAAAAAAAAAAAAAAAAAAAAAAAGAAGAAGAAGAACTGAAAATCAGAATTTCTCACAATCACTTTGATTGGAAGAATAGTGCAATTCACATGGGATTCTGCAAGCAAATCTGAGTCCCCTCACTCAGTTTGTTAACTGGGTACTTTTACAGTCAGTCCACAGAATCAGTGTAGCTCTACTGCTCCCATTATTATCTGCCTCTTCTTCCAAAGAGTGTAGGGAAACTGAGCCTGTAACAGGGGAAATAGTTACTGGCACTTGAGGGTGGCTGGAGGTTCCCTTTTGAAACAGAAGTGGAAAATCTTCAGTGTGCACTTACCAATGCCAGAATCACAGAATGTGCTGGGTTGAAAGGATCATCAAGTCCAGCTCCTGACTCTGCACAGGACATTCCTGAGAGTCACACCATGTGCCTGAGACTGTTGTTCAAATGCTTCTTGAAGTCTGTCAGGCTGGTGCTGTGACCACTGCCCTTGGGAACTGTTCCAGTGCCCTGCCACACCGTCACCCTCTGGGTGAAGAGACTTCTCCTCTCATGAAACGACTTGAGGCCATTCCCTTGGGTCCTGTCACTGTCACACAGAGCAGAGATCAGTCTCTATCCCTCCTCTTCCCCACAAGAGGAAGCTGTAACTGCAATAAGGTGTTCCCTCAGTCTTCTCTTGCCCAGGCCGACCTCATCTGCTTTTTGTATGACTTTCCTTCCAGACACTTCACCATCTTCATAGCTCTCCTTTGGATGATCTCTAACAGTTCTATATCCTTTTATATTGTGGTGCCCAAAACTGTACACGTCAGTCAAAGTGTGGCCACACCAGTGACCTCTATGAAAAAGGAGAGAGCATCCCACTTGAGGGAAGCCAATCTCCACAAAGCCATTCATTCTTTGTATAGCACTGCAGTGCTGTAAAAGCAAGAGCCTCACCCAAACATTTTGGCAGCCATGTTAAATGGTAGTGTAGTGTGTTTGGGGACAATCAAGGATGACGCAGCTTTCTACCTGCTTTGGCCCCATCTCAAAAAATCATGATCAGGTGGTAGAATTAGCAAGCCGTTCTCTCATTTTAGTGTTAGTGGAGATTTGCTAACCAGTCTCTATGTATGAGACAACCCTCCACCCATATTGATCCAGGTAATCAAAGACATTTGGGGCAGGATCCAAAACAAAGACACTTCAGCACCCAAATTCCCGAGATGATCTGGGCTCATTTACCTTGGTACAAAGAGCTTGAATTCTGGCCTTTTCTTTTTTCATTAGACTTTTTTTAGTTTTTTATGGGTCTGTTAGTCACTTGAGGGTCCAGGCTCATCCTTTTTCCAATCTCAACTCAAGAATCCTGACTGTGCCCAAAAGCCACAAGAAATACAAGATGCTCTCTTGGGTGTGGCCTCCTTGACCTGTGCAACAGCATGTGCATCACATACCCATCGAGAGCATGTCTTCACTTCTTGCCTATCTTCAATTCTATACCCTTCCCTTAAGTCACATAACCTGTGGCTTATCAAAAATACCCTTTCAGTGTATTTCAGATGTGTCTTCCCACCCATTCTGCAGCAGATATGGCAATGGTATATCAGTGTTATGGATTTGCCTGGCAAGGTTTAGACGGGTAAGCAAAGCAAAACACAAGCTGAAGAGTTGGTTTGCTCCCAAATATCTCTAGTGCTAAGATAAAGGTGATAAGTCATAAATATAAGCCAACATAATTTTCTCTTATCTGACACATTGAATTAAGGCTGTTGTGCTCAAACACTTATAGCAAAATTGACAATCACTTCCTTTTAGGAATGCTGCATCAAAGGCATTAACATGGCACACACTGCCCTGCACTCACACGCAAGGTGTGTGGACTGAGATACTGTTATTGCAAATCAAGAAAGAAATCCTCCTCCTTCTGACTCTGCTTGTCCTGCCTCCAGCAGCAGTGCAGCATTTGGACTTCATTTAGTCAGGCCAAGTGGCCCCAGCTTGTTGCAGCCTCACCATGGGTCTTAGCTCATTATTGGCTTGTCAGCACTAATACTTCATCAAGACCAATCTCAAACCTGGCAGCTACCCCTACATTTTTGTATCTCACCATGACAGACCCCTTTTTATGTTTAGATTAGAGTTATTCCTCTTTGTTAGGAAAATTGATCTGGATCCACAGCCCTTGGATTGGGAGTCACAATATTTTTCCATAAAGGACCCAGTTTTTTTCTTCCAATGTGGTTCATTTTTTCTTAGCACCTGAAGTTGTTCTTATAGGCTGCAGTCCAAAAATAGCAGGGCTCCTTTGCAGGCCAGAGCAGATAAACTTTTTTGTAGCGGGATGACGGGAGCAAGTGTTGGAGAGTATAGAGGGAGCAATGGGAATCATGAAGCCACAAAGTCTCCTGAGGCATGGGCAGCCTGACCCAAGGCAACTGGATCCCACAACACCAGCCCTAGGGAGCAGCCCCTATGTGAGCCAGCCCCTTCCCTGCTCCAACTGCTGAGGAAAGGGCAATACGTTTGCTAATTCCAAGCTAAACTCATTACATAAATCAGGGAGTCAGTATTCCAATGGCAATTCAGACCTCAGATAATGTCTTAAGATACAAGTAGTCACTGGTTTCCATGGGAATTTTGCCATATCTTTCACCAGGACTAGGATTTAATCTATGGGAGTTTTCATTTTTTCAACTTGATTAGCTGGCACCTGTCCTCTACTGAAAGACAGTCACAATGTGCCTGAAGAATTGTGGTAATAAGTGGGTCAAGGAGACTTTGCAGGATGGACCTGTGGAGGCTGCAGTCATTTGACTGGAACAATTGGTGGGATTTCATCAGAAAGAAGGGGTTCAAATGTCACTTTGAAAATTTCACTTCAATGTGTTCATTTTCTGTTTCAGCTGTGTTGGGAATGGCCTGTAGATTTAAACTGTGACTCAGAGCAGGAGAAATGAGGAGCCATTAATTCTTACTAAAAAATGCTGTTCCAGGCCATAGCCCTAACATAAATGAATTTGGCATATTCAGAGTGAACCATCACTTCCATGATGAAATCAATGGATATAAATTCAGCTTTTGGTCAGATGAGGCCTCAAGCTTGCAGGCCATGCACCAAATGTTTTTTATTGTTCAGAAGATCAGATAGATACTGACTGCAGCTCAGTGCTTTCAAAGAGTTCAGTTGTCTTGATCCAAGGAAGCAATAGGCAGAAGTGCTTAAATATGTTTCAGGCTCTGGGATTTTCAAAAACCTTTGTCGCAACTCCCAATGATAACTTGGAGCCTGGAAGCTTTAAAAATTGGAAGTAGGTACTGATCTGTATTCAGGGGAGCTCATATATCTGTGGAAATCTGCCTGTAATTTATCCAGCAGCCCTGTTATTCTGGGTCACGTTAGGGACCATGAACTTCACCTGGCACTACTCTGCAAACTCTGCTCCTTTGCATGGCTGTGGGTAAAACAGGAAGAAATATGTATTATGGCTCTCAGCTAACAGGAAGATGTCATTAGCAATGATGTTAGAAGATGCCATTGTATAGATCAGATGCAGAACCCAATTAGCTGGGGTAATTACAGTTTCTGATTTAAAGGTTTTTGCAGCTTGTGAAGCTTCCCACCCTTCTTAGCCTCTATGTCCTCCCTGCTGAGGATCTGCAGGTGAAGAAGCCCATCTAGACAACATGGACTGCATGCATGAGCTCACAGGCTTTGGCTGCTACAGTATTGGCACCCAACTCACATCACAGCCAGGACGACCCAGATGCTAAACTGGCTGTCCATGCTCACACATGAGCCTTTGAAATGAAAACATACGTGGACCAGCTCCTGAATACTTCTGTAGATATGCCAGCACATGACCTGTGTGGTCCCCTTGCAGTCCTACTTAGACTAAATTTGCAAGTAGGCAGTGTTCTCACCCAAGAGGATAGACATTTATGATCTGATTGATTAAATCTCTGTTATCCAAGAGGGCATTCCCAGCCAAACAGTGAAATACTTCTAAAGCATTCCAAAACAAATCCCAGAATGACCTGTGCTGCACCCACACACAGCTGCTTCTGACCCTGCACTCCTGCCAGTCCAGGATGTGACGTGGGCTTCAGACCAATCAGCTCAGGGCATCAGGGATTTTGTAATACTCGAAAGAGGTGGCTAACTCTCCACCCCCTTTTTCTGGCTGTGTGATGTGAAATGCTGATGAAGTCAGTGGAGTTGCACTGCTATATAACCAGATACAACAGAACAGGTAAATATCTTGATATATCTAATGCTGATAAAGTTAATAATGTCACTGCCAACAGAGTCCAGAGCAAGACTGGCCTGTTGGATTTGCCTCACTTAACACTATTATTTTCATCATGTTTTTGTTACTTTGTCATCTTCCTGGGTATCATCAGGATTAAGTTCATCTCTTAACTCTTCCAACCCAAGCATATCGCTCTAAGTTTCGGGGTTTGGATAAAGAGCACCAAGCTTAAATGGTATCCTTTGAAATGGGGCCCTGCAAGCAAAGGGCCTACCAGGTCCCCATCAGAGGAGATAGTTGAAGACTGGGGGACTGTAAACACTGGCTGCAGCCAATTTCTTTTTTTCTATTTGTTAATCTACATTGTCCAAACACTATGAACATTTGGTGCGTTTAGTTCTAAATATGTCAAATGCTCCTTTAGGGAAGAACGTCAAAACCCTAAAATCGTCTCTTAAGATCAAATTCATTGCCTCAGCTCGAAATTACTCTTCTCTATACAAATAAACCACATGCACATACTTGTGTGCATTGTCTGCACTGCAGGAATTGTCCTGGGATAGCACTGTGCTGTCTGTGGAGCCCTGCTAAAAAGCCTGGCTTTCTGATACTCAGAGAGAGCTGCAAATATTAACACATCATTGTAGGCAGTGGGAAGCAAGAATGATTATCCCAGAATATAACAAATCTAAAAATAAATTGCCTTCATTTTCACCTATTGCACACCGATGGGGGTAAAACAACTTTAATTAGTGTAACAGGACAATAGCAATGGAATTGGCTTGGTCACAAGATTTTTGCAGGATGACACTGATGGTATTACTATCCAACTTCAAAGATTTGGAAAAATGTGGCTGCTAACACTGGAGAATAGAAACCTGTTTTTCATCAACTAGGCTGGCCTGACAAATTAAGTCTGTGGAGTCATTAGATTAAGATAAGAGCTTATCTCCTAGACTGACATTTATTCAGAGGTTTTTATGCTGCTCAGCTAGTAATTAGTGCAGTTGAATTTTTAACACTGCTTTGTCCAGTCATTTGACAAATTTGAAATATATACAGTTTTGATTAAAAAAAACCCCAAAAACCCAACTAAAACCCAAGAAAACAATATTATTAGCTTGGAAAGGTTTTAAGAAGAGTTGAGATGATGTTAAAAGTCTTCAAGGAGGTCAGAAGTGCTTCTGCTGTTGTTGTTATCTGTTTCTATATACAGATCGAGAGGCTCCCTAAACTAAATTTTTAGGCACTAAGCAGCAGATAACTAGCAAATCTGTAATTTGTTTCATGCCCATCTATTTTGTAATTCTGCTGCTTTAGAGGGCCAGGAATATGGTGCAGGCTGTGGTCCTGTTCATTAATGCTTGTCTGCCTCCTTCAGCACTCTGGCTAGGATTTCAGGCGGGGGCAGTTTCAAAAGGAATCTTCTCTCATGTGGCTGATTTCATGGGATAAGGTTTATTTTTCTTGTCCTAATTTTCTTGCAATAACAGATGGATTGTTCCACAGTGAACCAATGCATTACTTTTGGACACATGTTTTTAAATTGCTTTAGACTAACAAGTATCACTTTTTTTTAAAACAGTTCATTTTGAGTAACTGAAGATCAGAATTGGAATAATAATTAGTGATTAAGTGGATGACTGTTTATGAGCTTTGACAGGTTTGTTACAGCTACATCCTGTTACAGCATTTGTTTTGTCCAAAGTGCAGCCATCTCAGCATCTATGGTTGTTACCTTAGAAAAACACAGACAGGAGGGGTTCATGGTGGTAAATTATGGTTCATCCAATTGCTTTAGTTCTGTGATTAGTGGCTTTCACAACAACAACAACAACAAAAGACCACTTGTTTACATTTTACACGATACTGCCAACACCCCTGAACTCTGTGGACTCAGGGACAGGGCCATCAGCTACAGAGGGGGACACATTGTCACTCACCTGCACTCCTGAGCTTGAAGTGGTAGAGTAGGACACAGGTTCTCAGGCTGATTGGGAGCAGGATCTGCATGCTGGTTTTCCATGTCCATTTCTGTGGGTTTTCATGGCATTTATATAAACTCAAAGCATGAGAGGAGCATGAGCATGTGGCAGCCGCATCCCGATTTTCCTATATTGTTTTACTTTCCTGTGTTGTGCATTGCTGCAGAAGCTGGATAGTGTCAGCACTACCCTGGCAAGCTGCATCTGTTGAGCCGTTAGATTAAAGGGGGAAAGTTGCCATCACCCAGACACACCAATAGAAGCAAAGACAAAACCCTCTGGGACAAAACCCCAGCTATATGAAGCTATTCACATCTCCTTTTGATGGGCTGGAGATTGCAGCGGAGGTGTCTTGATGTTGTCTGTCACAGCTGTCTATCAACAGTGCTGGCTCATGGGGCAGTTCTCTGGGCCCACAGCCTTTCCAGACCTACCTTGCTGCCACCATCCTTGTGCAGTTCCATGAGAGATAGCACTGACTTGTGCTTTCACCTTTAGCCAGCATTTTAAAGACCATTGCTGCTTGATGGTGCACGCAAATAAATTAATAGTCTTGGTTCTGGCCGAAGTGTCTAGAGTCTGAGACCTTCACTGGCCCCACACAGAAAGCCAAGGATTGACAGAAGCACTAGCAAAAGAGAAGTCCAAACAGGTCAAGGGAAGGGGCATTGCAAACTAATAAAATCTGTTACTACATGGAGAACTTTGCTCAACTTCTGATGACAGAAAAGACAGCCTAGACTGGCAGGTAAATCTCCCTGAAAATGGCAGAAATCAAGGTTAGAGCAATATATTTATTCCAATTTATTTAGTAAATATGAAAATACTGTAAAAAGATAATTGGAGATTTTACAGAAGGAAGGTGTCATTGAAGGGCAGTAACAGTACAATGATGCTTTGTTCTGCCCTCCATTTTTCAGTGTCCCACTGAAATGGTTGATAGTTGCTCTTCAGCATTTGGCCAAGGTCAGACCAGGTGAGAGCAATTTTTGTCAGAAGTTTCCAGTGTTCCTAATCAATTTTTAAAATTGCAGTAAAGGGCAATAACTTTTTTTAACTGGCAAATACATTTTTAGTGTCACCAGAAAATGGTGCCTGTGGACTTGGATGTTACTCTGTATTTTTATGATTGCTTTTGGCTTCTAAGTTTGGTGCAAAGGGTAGCCATGTCCCAGAAAAAAAAAATGCTTGCCCTTTTTAACAGAATTATGTAGGCTGAAATTTATCCACGGTAAATTTTTCAAAGTACAGTAAATTATGCAGGAGGTTCCACACAAACATCCTTTACTCTCAGAAATGAAGGTGAGCACTCAGTAGGACAAGTACCTGGTATAGCCATTACACTGTGTGTTTCCCCCAGGAATTCAACACTGTTCACAAATAACTACACTTTACAGTTCTGTAACACAGATTATGATATGACCCCATAGGACAACTGCAAAGGTAGGGTAAACACCTCTCATTCTATTTTATAGGTACTTAACACTTAAGAAAGGCAAGCTCAAAGCAGGCTGTGAGGAACATCTACACTTAGAGAAGTCTTTCTGGAAAGCCAGTGGAAATTATTTGCTCAAATATTAGTGGTAAGTCAAAGGGTGAGTGGGCAATGCAGCCGTTGGGTTGGTGGGTTCCCTTGCACCATAGTAAAGTCCCTCTGCAATAGCCCAGCCTCTCCCCAGTTTGTTTTTCTGTCGTGTGTTATTCATTAAACCCTTTGCTGTGACATGCCATTGCCAGTGTGCCAAATCCTGAGCAAATCATATCCTCTGTTCTTCTGTTGCAGATTTGTGAGATAATCTATTATAGATTAATCATTTCAGTCTTATGGTGCAATGTCAAAAATAAATTGGGGTTATGAAGCTGGAGGGGAGCCACTTGGGGGTGGTGTGTTCTCACTGACGCTCCTTATTTGACTTTGAAAACAGCATCATGACGAGATTTTTTTGAAGCTGATCGTTACCCCATGGAATCCAAATCACAAGGTAAAAATGCTGTGGAGTAGGTTTTCATCTTCACAAATATCAGCTCAATGTTGAACTGTAAACGATTTTCAGGCTATTTCCTTCCCTCTCCTCACAACATGAAACATATCTGGGCTGATCCATTACATCTCTTTAGAATATAAGATGGCAGAAAAATAAATAGAATAAAATAAAAGCCAACCCCTTTTAAGGACTGAATATCTGCTGGAGATGTAGGTATCCAACACAGAAAAATAATACAAGCCAGGAACACAGCCAAATATACTGCAAGAAAATATTAATTTACATAATTTTAAATATTCCCTAACATTTCAAAAGATCTCAAATGTCGAACAGTGAGTAATTTGTCTAAAACTGCAGTTCTTGTTGCCCTCCCGGCTGAATCACAATAAGTCCTTGGTGTCCCCAAACCAGAGCAGGGGGTTAGTGCATACATTATTATAGGAGGAGTCATTCTCCTCCTCAGCTTCCTGGTCTCTTCAAGACAGGAAGATGCACAGTCCTCTCTGAATTAGGTATGAACTGAGAAATAAGACTTTAGTTCTAACTGTGCTGCCATGTACCATACACCTAGACAGCAAGGCTTTATCCTGCTATCAGTTATTGAATGCAGACCTACAGTGACTTCATGACATGCTTTACCTTTCCAAGGGATGGCAGAATATTGTGGGGAATACGAGGAATTGAAAAGCACTATTTTTGTTACAGTTTCTTTTGCTTGTGTGCAGGTAAATCAAACTAGACTCCATGCTGAGTGATATATCGTATAACCCTTCAATGTGATATGTACCCAACAATTTGTTTTTCACTATGGTAGGTTTTCACAATCCATAAGTCAGATGGAAGTTAGAGAGATTTCCTAGCTTGAAATGCAAAGTGATTTTTTTTAAAGATATGCTAGGGATTTCTTTTCCCCTACCAAGAGCAGTTACTGAAAAGTACAGATGAAAATATGTGCTGGAGCATATTCACTAATGATTTACTCAAAATATGTGCCAGAGCATATTCACTAATGATTTACTCAAAAGATATGATGGCATCCAGAGTCCCTTACAGAGTTCTTCTGTGCAATTAATGCATTAGAAGTGTGCATTCAAGCAATATTAAGACTCTAGCAATAAGATAACCAACAGAAGAAAATTACTAGCATAGTGCAAATCTGAATTGGTTTGAATGGATCTATCTTCCCCTCAAGACCTATCTTTTGTTTTTAGTGGGTAATTATGGTCATATTTCCAGATCACAGAATATTCTGAGTTGGAAGGGACCCACAGGGATCCTCAAGTTGAACTCTCAAGTGAATGGCTCATATGGGGATTGAACCTTGGTATTATTAGCTAAAAAGCTTGAGATGTGACCCTAGTTAGAGAAGAACACAGATAGATGGACAGCATGTGAAAAAGAAAATATGCCTTTAAAATATCATTAGAACATTGATATGATTGGTGAATTATAACAGTATGTTACTTAAAAAGTGATGGACAGAAAGCCTCAAAATACTTGCTAATTGAGTCTGAAAAGGAATTTTCTTTCCCTGCTTTCCCAACAAAGGCAGTTCTATCCCACCAGCTCTGTTTACTTAGCTTCTCAAAGGCCAGTTCCTGTGTGAACACTCATTTCCCTTGGGAACAAGGATAAGAACCAAGTTTATGCTCAGCACCAATCTGACATGGGTCAAAGGATAAACTAGGTCTAATCTAGCACCCAGACTTGTATCACAGGATGTCAACATAATGAATGCCACTAGGGCCAGCTCAGAGCAAATCAGAAGTCACAATTAATGTATCCTGAGGTTCTCATTATGAATTGATATTTTAGGGACTCAACATGCTGCCCTGGGGACCTCTTGCCGTGTCTTGTACGCCAGAAAACCTACACTATGTTTATGACCTTCAGAGTATTTTGAGCACTTGGAAACCTGTTTCAAGTCATGTGTATGTTTCACCTGCTGAGTATAACTTGTATGCAAGATACAAGTGGTGGTGGTGGATTCATTGGCACTTAACCCAGATATAAATGCCTCATGTGCCGGGAAGTTTTAGATCTTGACAGTGGTGAGGTGTTCT